>NC_084749.1:5282616-5285116 GCF_033978785.1 Entelurus aequoreus
GCAAAAATGTCAAAGCATCATAACAAACAGTTATGTTCCAATAGCAGCAGAAGTGCACTTTTTGGAGAGCTGTATTATTTCCAGTTTTGTGCCCAAGGGACTGATTTTATTTAACACTATATTATTATTTATACACCTATAGTGATCACAGAGACAGGTTGTTTTTGTGTTACTGTATATATTTGTTTTTCTGAAAAATCCCACTTAATATACTTTGGGTAACAACAGTCAATATTTATTTATTTTATTTTTTTAGGGGGGCAACAGTCAATATTTATTTATTTTTTAGATTAAATTGTTTTCTTATATAATAAAAGTGAGCTTTTGTTAAACCAAATATTGTGTGTTTTTTCCCATATACAACAACCTATCTGGACTCGATAAGAGAATCGATAAGGAATCGGTTCGATAAGAGGATTCGATAATAGACTCGAACTCGATAATTTCTTATCAAACATCATCCCTATATATTACGCATAGTAATAGAAATGTATTTCAACACAAATATTGGGTTTCTGATGGCTAGATTGTTGGAATAATTGTAAGTTAGCACAAAAAACTTAGTTCCAGGCAAAAGGACGGGAGCTGTCTTTGGGGCCTACCAGGAGGAAGGCTCATAAAACTCCACTGTGACTTCAAAGCGGACAGATGGCAGGATCTGCCCAATTTCCAGACCAACTCTTTTTGAAGTATTTTACGAACCCTTATTGAGCTATTTTATGGAACTCTTTTTGAACTATTTGACGACCTCTTCGTTTGAACTGTTCGGTAACCAAAGGCAACGCTGTTTACGACCCACTTCCCTCTGGAAGCAGCTGTGGGCAGGTGGGGGGAGAAAGTCAAATAAAGACGGAGGAGTACAATCTTTTGGCAGAGCGTGCTTGAAGACTGTACGGAGAGTACAGTCGCCGTGTTTCTCCTCAATATTGAGTCCAAATTTAATTCTGTCTCTGTTTTATTCTTTGCCTCTTGTCTTGTTTAATAGATGTCATCAGTGTTTGAACCTGACATTGATAACAACATATTTACTTAAACGCTGCTTAAATAATACAATTTGAACTTAATTATAAGAGTAAAACATGTATTTCAACAGAAATATTAGGTTTCTGGTGAGTAGATATGAAAATATTTTCTTAAATGCTGGTTAAATAACATTTGAAGTTGATTATAGCAGTAAAACATATATTACTCATAACATAGAAATGTAATTCAACAGAAATATTAGGTTTCTGGTCAGTAGACACAAAAATGTTTATGTTAATGCTGGTTAAATAATAACATTTGAAGTTAATTATAACAGTAAAACATATTACATATTACAAAAATATCAGGTTTCTGGTGGGTAGATATGAAAATATTTACGTAAATGCTGGTTAGATAATAAAATGTCAATTATAACAGTAAAACATATATTACACAAGGTAAAAAAAAAATATTTCAACAAACATATTCGGTATCGGGTGAGTAGATATGAAAAAATTTACATTAATGCTGGTTAAAGACGAACATTTTAACTTAATTATAACAGTAAAACATACATTACAAATAGTAATAGAAATGTATTTAAACACAAATATTGGGTTTCTGATGGGTAGATAAGAACATATTTACTTAAATGCTGTTTAAATAATAACATTTGAAGTTAATTATAAGAGTAAAACATGTATTTCAACAGAAATATTAGGTTTCTGGTAAGCAGACATGAAAATATTTACTTTAATGCTGGTTGAAATTTAAAATGTCAATTATAACAGTAAAACATACATTACACATAGTAATAGAAATGTAATTCAACACAAATATTAGGTTTCTGGTGGGTAGATATGAAAATATTTACATTAATGCTGGTTAAATAATACAATTTGAAGTTAATTATAAGAGTAAAACATGTATTTCAACAGAAATATTAGGTTTCTGGTGAGCAGACATGAAAATATTTACTATAATGCTGGTTAAATAATACAATTTGAAGTTAATTATAACAGCAAAACATGTATTTCAACAGAAATATTAGGTTTCTGGTGGGTAGATATGAAAATATTTACATTAATGCTGGTTAAATAATACAATTTGAAGTTAATTATAAGAGTAAAACATGTATTTCAACAGAAATATTAGGTTTCTGGTGAGCAGACATGAAAATATTTACTATAATGCTGGTTAAATAATACAATTTGAAGTTAATTATAACAGCAAAACATGTATTTCAACAGAAATATTAGGTTTCTGGTGAGCAGACATGAAAATATTTACTTAAATGCTGGTTAAATAATACAATTTGAAGTTAATTATAAGAGTAAAACATGTATTTCAACAGAAATATTAGGTTTCTGGTGAGCAGACATGAAAATATTTACTATAATGCTGGTTAAATAATACAATTTGAAGTTAATTATAACAGCAAAACATGTATTTCAACAGAAATATTAGGTTTCTGGTGAGCAGACATGAAAATATTTACTTAAATGCTGGTTAAATAATACAATTTGAAGTTAATTAT
>NC_084749.1:5292616-5305116 GCF_033978785.1 Entelurus aequoreus
GATCAATACAGTCTGCAGGGATACAGTCCGTAAGCACACATGATTGTATTTATTTATGTAAAAAAAAAAAAAAAAAAAAAATTTTTTTTTTTTTTTTTTATGAAATCAACATAAAAAACACAATATATACATTCTATATCAATATAGTTCAATACAGTCTACAGGGATACAGTCCGTAAGCACACATGATTGTATTTATTTATGTTAAAAAAAAAAAAATAAATAAAAAGATTTTTTTGTTGTTGTTGTTGTTGAAATCAACATAAAAAACACAATATATACATTCTATATCAATATATATCAATACAGTCTGCAGGGATACAGTCCGTAAGCACACATGATTGTATTTATTTATGTAAAAAAAAAAAAAAAAAAATTATTTTTTTTAAATACACCCCCCCACCGGTCCGTGGGACACATTTTCAAGCGTTGACCGGTCCGCAGCTACAAAAAGGTTGGGGACCACTGATATAACATACATCTATAAACGTGGATGCATATGCAAAAGTGCAATATATTTATCTGTACAGTAATCTATTTATGTAAATCTGCACCTTATTGATTTTTTTATCCTGCACTACCATGAGCTAATGCAACCAAATGTTATTCTCATCTCTACTGTAAAGTTCAAATTTGCATGACAATAAAAAGGAAGTCTAAGTCTAATATATTTCTTCATGGATGATAATGTCATTAATGGTTCTCTTTTCCGCTTTCTCATGCACTCCAAATTATTGAAGTTATTTTACGTCTGCAGGGTGGTCTTCTTGACGTGTGCAAATGTTAGAGTTTGGGTGGAGCTCGACGCGCCGAAGTCTGATCGGTCGAGGGAGAAGTGTCCATACCAACGCCCATATTTGGTCGTCATTCCTGGGAGAATATAAGGAGAATATTCCAAGGGACAAAAACGGCTTTGTGCAGTACTTGTAGTCTCTTGACATTTGCTTTGTGACATTTGACATTGTCCCGAGGAAATACAAAGATTCTGCCCGCGTTTAACCTCCGACCTTTCCATCGGGGCGACACGTTTGCGTCAAGTTGACTCTACTTCCTGGCTCCTGCGCTTACCTGTCCAGCGACGTCAGAGTCCTGGGCGGACTGTGCAGGTACTGTTTGAACTGCAGCTCGAAGGCCTGCCCGATGGTGCTGATGACGCTCTGGGCCAAACCGTCGGAACATTCCAGAATGTGACACGCTGGCAGAGACGAGACATTCTGCGGTGACGGAAAGGATGACGGAATGTGCGTTTTGCAGGACGTACCTCTCTGGTTGACCGGGTCTTTGGCCACGTACGCCACATAATCGGGTGTGTCCTGCGGAACCAAACGCTGGGTAGGTAAAGCTGCTGGGTTAGGATTAGGATCAGGACAAGACTTGACTCACCGTGTCTCCGCCGGAGGCGAATGAGATGGACTGCATGGGGTGGTGCGCCAACCTCTGGAAGACACCACAACCACACCTTAAATGTGTTCTTTTCTTACGCCACACCATGAGATACCATACATGACTGACATCACACCGTGAGATATCATACATGACTGACATCACACCGTGAGATATCATACATGACTGACATCACACCGTGAGATATCATACGTGACTGACATCACACCGTGAGGTATTATACGTGACTGACATCACACCGTGAGATATCATACGTGACTGACATCACACCGTGAGATATCATACGTGACTGACATCACACCGTGAGATATCATACGTGACTGACATCACACCGTGAGATATCATACATGACTGACATCACACCATGAGATATCATACATGACTGACATCACACCGTGAGATATCATACGTGACTGACATCACGCCGTGAGATATCATACATGACTGACATCACACCATGAGATATCATACGTGACTGACATCACACCATGAGATATCATACGTGACTGACATCACACCGTGAGATATCATACGTGACTGACATCACACCGTGAGATATCATACATGACTGACATCACACCATGAGATATCATACATGACTGACATCACACCGTGAGATATCATACATGACTGACATCACACCGTGAGATATCATACGTGACTGACATCACACCATAAGATATAATACATGACTGACATCGCACCATGAGATATCATACATGACTGACATCACACCGTGAGATATCATACGTGACTGACATCACACCGTGAGATATCATACGTGACTGACATCACACCATGAGATATCATACATGACTGACATCACACCGTGAGATGTCATACATGACTGACATCAAACCTGAGATACCATACATGACTGACATCACACCATGAAATATCATACGTGACTGACATCACACCGTGAGATATCATACGTGACTGACATCACACCGTGAGATATCATACGTGACTGACATCACACCGTGAGATATCATACGTGACTGACATCACACCATGAGATATCATACATGACTGACATCACACCATGAGATATCATACATGACTGACATCACACCGTGAGATATCCTACATGACTGACATCACACCGTGAGATATCATACGTGACTGACATCACACCGTGAGATATCCTACATGACTGACATCACACCATGAGATATCATACGTGACTGACATCACACCGTGAGATATCATACGTGACTGACATCACACCGTGAGATATCATACGTGACTGACATCACACCGTGAGATATCATACATGACTGACATCACACCGTGAGATATCATACGTGACTGACATCACACCGTGAGATATCATACGTGACTGACATCACACCGTGAGATATCATACATGACTGACATCACACCGTGAGATATCATACGTGACTGACATCACACCGTGAGATATCCTACATGACTGACATCACACCGTGAGATATCCTACATGACTGACATCACACCGTGAGATATCATACGTGACTGACATCACACCGTGAGATATCCTACATGACTGACATCACACCGTGAGATATCCTACATGACTGACATCACACCGTGAGATATCATACATGACTGACATCACACCATGAGATATCATACATGACTGACATCACACCATGAGATATCATACATGACTGACAGCCGCCATCAAGGGCTGCTTCTTGGTCGCGCAATTCTCCGCCCAAACACCGGGGGCAGTGTTTTTTTAAGGATGGGGACCAAATTCAGTAGCTAGCTAGCGGTTAGCGCAACTAGTTGCATATTTAAAAACACTCGAATAACAATAGTATGTCTCTAAAGAAGCTAGAATAATAAATATATTCTGTGTCTATTTATCCATATTTTAAAATAACGTCTGGTTTTAGGATTTCTAGCGCTTTCACGTGCCGATTTTGATACCTTCCAGTTTGGTAATGAAGACTACAACTAAGACACATGTAATAAGCACAATAGTTACAGCTTTAACACTTTGTGGGGCGCAACATAACCCATTCAGCTTCATGGATAAAGCTACTTCCTAGTTAGACGACATATCCTGGATAGCCTGTACAGTACTGCCATCTAATGTCTTGGAAGTACAAATGAGACTCAAATTGTGTGTAATAAGCACAATACTTACAGCGTTAACACTTTGTAGGGCGCAACATAACCCATTCAGCTTCATGAATGAAGCTACTTCCTCGTTAGACAACATACCACAGATAGTCGTGGAAGTGCAACTGCACTGCAAATGAGACTCAAAATATTTGAAATAGGTACACTACTCAGTACGAGCACTTTGTAGGGTGCAACATAAGCCATTCAGCTACTTCCTAGTTAGACAAGATATCCTAGTTAGCCTGTACAGTACTGCCATCTCATGTCTTGGAAGGGCAAATGAGACAATTTGTGTGAAATAAGTGCAGTACTTACAGTATAAACACTTGGTAGGGCGCAACATACATTCAACATAATGGCAAAGACTACGGCAACTCAGCAAATGAGACTCAGAAGTGTAAGAAGAGAAGATACAACAACTGGACAGCACAGGTATTATTATTATAATGATAAACAAAACAGTGGTCATTCTTTATTAGGGGCAGTGGCGGCAAAGCCCCACTAGATGTCACTGTTTCCTTCACCTCTATTATACGTTTAATAATTATTTAAATAATTGCGCATGAGCAAACTTAAATATCTCACAATTCATTCCTCGTGTTTTTTTTTGCTATTGTTTTTTTTAATTAATCGGATCTCTTTGCTGTGGGGCAGTTCTAATTGTGACCTATGAAATCTGCCTAGCAACAAGCAGCGACCTATCTATCAGGTCCTCCTGCCTGTATCCTTTTACAGTGCATGATTAATTGATTAGAGGAGGATTATATTCACAACAATGGAGGCCACGGTGAGGATGACACGTACCTGTCGGGTGGTGGGAATGAGCAGGCCCAACCCGTCGATGGAAATATTCACCGCGATGCTCATGCCGGCGAAGCGCAGGTTGCTCTTCCCCATGATGGACTGAAGAGCTTTGTTCACAGCCTGGAGAATAACAGTTGGGATTTGTAGTTGTTCAATAAATATATAATAATAATTTAAAAAATATATATAATAATAATAATAATAATAATGATAATAAAAATAATAAAACAATAAAAAAAATAAAAAATAAAAAATAAAATACCATTTTAAAAATATATATATAAAAATAAAAATAAAATAGTATAAATAAAAATAAATTAAAAAAAATAAAATAAAATAAAATAAATATATATATAAAAAGCTTAGCATAAGGAAGAAAGGTTGACGACCGACCTTTTTTCTCCAGGCGCCTTTTCCGCCGGGCACCGCGTCGCACAGTCTGTTAATGGCCTCCCTTCGTCAGAGAAAGGTCAGAGGTCAACTCACAGCGAAAGGAATGAAGTTGAGAAATGATGGAGGTTAACTAGTGGCTTTTTTATTTGACGCTGAACCTTTTTTGCGTTTGAATTTTGTGAACAATATTTTAAATTTTTTTTACATCAAATTATGCTGACAATTTTATCGGGAAAAAAAAGTGTGTTTCAAATTCAGTGTAAAAAATTTCAGTTTATAAAAATTCAGTTTAAAATAATAAGTTAATAAAAATTCAGTCTAATTCAGGTAATACAAATTCTGTGTATAAAATTTTAGTATAAAAAAAAATCAGTTTCTAAAAATTTAGTTTATAAAAATTCAGTGTAAAAAAATCAGTTTATAAAAATTCAGTGTAAAAAATTCAGTTCATAAAAATTCAGTTTAAAAAAATCAGTTTATAAACATTCAGTGTTAAAAAATCAGTTTATAAAAAGTGTAAAAAAAATCAGTTTATAAAAATTCAGTGTAAAAATATCAGTTTATAAAAATGTTGTTTATAAAAATTCAGTGCAAAAAATTCTGTGTGAAAAATTAAAGTTCATAAATATTCAGTTTATAAAAATCAGTGTAAAAAAATCAGTTTATAAAAATTCAGTTTATAAAAATCAGTGTAAAAAAATCAGTTTATAAAAATTCAGTTCATAAAAATCAGTGTAAAAGAATCTATTTCTAAAAGTTCTGTATAAAAAAATCAGTTTATAAAAATTCAGTGTAGAAAAATCCAGTTTATAAAAATTCAGTTAAAAAAAATCAGTTTATAAAAATTCAGTGTAAAAAATCAGTTTATAAAAATTCAGTGGAAAAATATCAGTTTATAAAAATTCAGTTTATAAAAATTCAGTTTATAAAGATTCAGTGTAAAAAATTCAGTGTAAAAAATTCAGTTTATAAAAATTCAGTGTAAAAATATCAGTTTATAAAAATTCAGTTTATAAAGATTCAGTGTAAAAAATTCAGTGTAAAAATTTCAGTTTATAAAAATCAGTGTAAAAAATCAGTTTATAAAAATTCAGTTTATAAAAATTCAGTGTAAAAAATCAGTTTATAAAAATTCAGTGTAAAAAATTATGTATATAAAAATGATGTGTAAAAAATGTAGTTCATAAAAATTTAGAGTAAAAAAAATCAGTTTATAAAAATTCAGTTTATAAAAATTCAGTGTAAAAAAAATTCACTGTCCAAAAATTCAGTGGAATTTTTTTTTTATACATTGTATTTTTACACACTGATGTTTTTGTAGCCTGAATTTTTCAGCGCTGAATTTTTTTACACTGACTTTTTAAACACACGTTTGTTTTCACTGAAATTGTCAGCATAATACGATGTAATAAAAAATTCCATCCAGCCATCCATCTTCTTCCGCTTATCCGAGGTCGGGTCGCGGGGGAAGCAGCCTAAGCAGGGAAACCCAGACTTCCCTCTCCCCAGCCACTTCGTAAAAAATAAAAAATTCAGTTCACAAAATTCAAACGCAAAAAATTCAGTGTCAAAAAGCTTTGGTAATAAAGACGCAAATGAACCTCCGTAAGAAATGGCTGTGCGACGTTATCACGGGCACTGCCTCTTCATTAGGTACACCTGTACGTCCAATACGTCGGTGAATATGTAAATGTGTGTGTTGCACGTTCTAATGATGAACCCTCTCGTGCTGGGCAATAAGGTGACCACAATATTAGGAACAGCTCGGAGCAGAATTTACTTGCATTAGATTTTGCAGGCGTACCTAATGAGGTGACCATTGATACAAAAATAATAAAAAGTATCTGTGGTGCTGAAGTGACTTTTTAATGATTTAATTAGGAATTGGACTGATTACATTTCAATCAATCAATCAGTCAAAGTTTATTTATACAGCCCTTAATCACAAGTGTCTCAAAGGGCTGCACAAGCCGCAACGACATCCTCAGCCTCCACAAGGATCCCACATCAGGGCAAGAAAAAACTCAACCCAATTTTTAGACGTGCACACGAGAAAGTTTCTCGTGCGCACAAGATACAGGTCTAAAAAAATAAAAAATAAATAAAAATTATAAAAATATTTTTTATTTTTTTTATAACTTTATAAAAAGTTTCTCGCACGGATAGTTTCTCGTGCGCACGAGATACATGTCTAAAAAAAATAAAAAATAAAAAATACATTATAAAAAAAAAAAAAATCCCCCCATGTCCCTTTAGGGGCTCCGTAATAATAAAATAAAACATTTAAAAAAAAAAGAATATGAGGTGGCGACTTGTCCAGGGTGTACCCTGCCTTCCGCCCTAATGCAGCTGAGATAGGGACAAGCGGTAGAAAATGGATGGATGGGGAAAAAAAAGAATATGAAAAATTCAGTGTTTCTGGAGAAAGCATTAGCATTAAAGCTAACACTGTTGTTTATTTGAATGATACGGGAGCTTGGACAGTCCAGTGTCGCCCTGATGGAAAGGTCGGAGGTTAAACGCGGGCAAAATCTTTGTATTTCTTCAGGACAATATCAAATGTCACAAAGCAAATGTCAAGAGACTACAAGTACTGCACAAAGCTTTTTTGTCCCTTGGAATATTCTCCTTACACACTTTTGGACTCGCAGGAATGACGCCCAAATATGGGCGTTGGCGTAATAAACAGTGGGACGTGGAGGACAGCCTATTGAGCGGCTTGTAAATATTTAAAAAGCACCAAGGCGCTGCCTCGGCTAAAAAGTTTCAGGCCTCTTTTTTTTTTTTTTTGTAAACAGAATTACTCACGCTGCTGTGGAGAGAGATGAGCGCATGTTGTTGTTGTTGTTGTTGTTGTTGTTTTTGTCGGCACACGCATCGTTAAAAAATGCTGCTGCGACACCATGGACAAAGACAGCAATGTTATAACATCCACAAGACTCAAATACGTCCTGAAAATGGAGCAAAGAAATGTGTTTTCCAGGACTAAAAGTCAGCGAGTTCAGTAAAAAGATGTTTTACCGACCCTGGGAAACTCAAACATTAATTATTATGAATTTTTTTTTTTACTTCAAGCCTTGTGAGACTGATGGGACACATCATTAGGGACGCCTTCACAATCTTATTTGACGATTTTAAAAATGAAATCAAACATGTATGTGTTTTTTTTCCTACACTTTGCACCCTGTGGCTTATAAAACGGTGCGGCAAACTAATGGATTTTTCTTCGCTGACGGCCATTATGCAAATACTTTTTTTTTTCTTTTTTTTTTAAACAAGCAAAAGTTGTGTGAAAGTTTGTGCTATGTCGCCATCTTTTGGACGAGTTGGCTCACTGCAGGTGCTGCCGTCCCGTCTTCTAGTCGTCCATAGCGTGTCTACTACTATGGATTCTTCAATTATCACTCTAAAGCAGGGGTCACCAACCTTTTTGTAGCTGGGGACCGGTCAACGCTTGAGGGGGGGGGGGGGGGGGTTATTATTATTTTTATTTTTTTTTCATAAAGAAATACAATCATGTGTGCTTACGGACTGTATCACTGCAGACTGTATTGATCTATATTGATATATAATGTATATATTGTGTTTTTAATGTTGATTTAATTTAAAAAAAAAATAATAATAAAAAAATAAAAAAAAATACAAAATTAAATTAAATTTCTTGCGCGGCCCGGTACCAATCGGTCCGCGGACCGGTACTGGGCCGCGGCCCGGTGGTTGGGGACCACTGCTCTAAAGCATTGAAGGCCACATGGCAGTAATGGCTGCTTTCAGAGGGACGATTTTTTAAAATTAATTGACATTATACATGCAAGTAATAACCTGTGATTAATCATGATTAATCGAAATGCATATGCATTTGATTAGATTTTTTTTTTAATGTATAACTTGCTTTAAAATCGTAAATAAAGGTGACAAGCAGATATTTAACTATTTGTTTTTACCTCACAAAAATAGTTTTGCAATACAGTATAAAATAATATAATTGGCATGATCAGACAATATTGAAGTTTAAAATATGCATTTTTTTTCTGTCAAAATTGAAAGAATTAACGCATTTAGTAAAAAATTAAAAAATTTTAAAAAAGTATTTTATTGAAACCCATTTTTTTCCAGGCTATTGCGGGCCACCTAAAATGATGTAGCGGCCCAGAGTGTGACACCTGTGCTCTAAAGCAACGTTTGTAAGTTTTACAATATAACTAAAACTATTCTTACTTACTAAACCTAAGTCTAAAAAGGAAGTCTAAGTCCAAACCGTCCCATGTGTGACATCCGTAGGAGTGTTTTCATGCATATTTGCACATGCTTGTCGTAATGTAATCAAGCTAGCATCGTCAGCATTAGCTAACAGGCTACAATTATATTCTGTTTGTCCTGTTTCAGTTTCGTAAATTCGCCAAAACGTCACCGTGGAGTTATTGAGTCTGTTTATCTGATTGGAGAGCTAGTTTTGGGTCCATGACCATAACTTCTGTTTTGTTTGATCAGCCGTTTTACTGCCCTGTTAGAGACACAGTTTGGAAACAAATAAGGTATGTAAATAAACATTTACAAAATCTTTCAGTGTAAATAACTCATTTTACAACGTATATATCTGCGGCTTGTGCGGCTAATATGTGGAAATATACGCTGAAATAATGTTACAATATTTTATTTGGCATATAAATGATAAAAGTATTTCCAGACAGGTTAAAAAGGTTCTTAATTTGGCTGCTGACGTATGCAATAACATATGACATCATTTCCTGCTGCATTATTTCCTCAAAGCTATTCAATTATTCAATTTACTGTTAATATCCAAACACAGGATGGCGCTGTAACAATATCGATTATAAATTCAAATTATTTAATTATTATTTACTTTTATGAGATACAATATTTTGAGCAAAATAAAGTCAATAGTGAAAAATAACTAAACAAAAACTATTATTGACTGATTTAAATCATTTGTTTTTCAGCCTTATGAACTCATTTAGTTTGTAAACCATAACAACAAAGATTTTTTTTTTTTTTTGTGATAATAGAAAATATCAATTAATCACTGTAGTATCGACCTAATACTGATACTATCGCTACGGTCTGCCCACCCCTGTTGACATTCAGTAGTGGTTAGCATGGCTTCTTGTATCCTCCTACGCTGTGTAGTGTAGCATGTTTAGCTAGTACTGGTCCTCCAGTGATAATGCTACTTGTAAGATTATTTGCTGCCGTGGATGTGCGCATTAGTGGCCAAATCCGGTACGATTCATGTGCAATCCGACGGTGCAATGTTACGGTATCCAGATTGTGCGCGACGTCACGCCCGGTTGCCGACTCCACTGGCGCTACGCACTTCCACACTTGGCGATCACTCCAGCAGCACTGAGAGCAGCCCTACTACCTCTGGGTAATGTTGCAATGTTCAAAGTTAACAAAGAAATTGACTCCAAAAAAACGCTCCAGCGTCAGTAAAGCAAGGCTCCGCTTTTCAAAAAAAAAAAAAATGCGTTAGCTTGATGCTAACATACATTAGCTCAGCTATTGACGTGCTACTGAATTGTATTTGCAATTTGAACACATCCAAATCCAAACGGAAACTACAACTAAGATGCACGTTACAATCAAACAGCTTCCGCTTGATAAGTGCACTGCTTAGAGTATTAACACTTTTTAGGGCGCAACAAAAATCACACCATAAACTATACACGTCTTGGACTTGCAACTTAATAATATGATTATTGATTATAATAAAACAAAATAAAACACACGGACAGCAGCTATCATAAACAGGTCATGTTTAAATGTTGCGATAAAAAATTGGATTTTATCATTTAAAAAAATATGTATTTATTAACACACAAAAAAAGTATAGAAGATTGGTACCGTTAAGTATTGGTACCAATTCCCAGATGCTGGGAGTTGGTACAGTATAACCTCCTCCAACCTCCGAGGACAAAGCTACGAACAATGGGAGACCTGGGCTTTCTGCTCCGCTCTCCCTGACCACCTGAGGGCACCACAGACTGTGGATGCTTTTAAAAAAGGCTTAAAAACCCTTCTTTAAAAAAAAAATTTTTAAAAAAGCCTTTTTTTTTTTTAGATATAAACATACTAGTTCTAGCTATTAGGCTGTTCTAGTTTTTTTTAATTATCTTTTTTTTTTTTTTTTTAATACACTGTAGCACTTTGAGGTTGTTTGCTCAATGTAAAGTGCTTTTGACAAATAACATCTATCAATATTCAAACGTGAGCGGTGCTTGTAGGACAGGGGTCACCAACCTTTTTGAAAGCAAGAGCTACTTCTTGGGTAGTGATTAATGCAAAGGGCTACAAGTTTGATACACACTTAAATAAATTGCCAGAAATAGCCAATTTGCTCAATTTACCTTTAACTCTATGTTATTATTAATAATTAATGATATTTACACCTAATTGAACGGTTTAAAAGAGGAGAAAACACGAAAAAAATGACAATTAAATTTTGAAACATAGTTTATCTTCAATTTCGAATCTTTAAAATTCTAAATTCAACCAAAAAAAAGAAGACAAAAACTTAAAAAAATAATTTATGGAACATCATTAGTAATTTTTCCTGATTAAGATTAATTTTACAATTTTGATGACATGTTTTAAATAGGTTAAAATCCAATCTACACTTTGTTAGAATATATAACAAATTGGACCAAGCTATATTTCTAACAAAGACAAATAATTATTTCTTCTAGATTTTCCAGAACAAAAATTTTAAAAGAAATTCAAAAGACTTTGAAATAAGATTTAAATTTGATTCTACAGATTTTCTAGATTTGCCAGAATAATTTTTTTGAATTTTAATCATAATAAGTTAGAAGAAATATTTCACAAATATTCTTCGTCGAAAAAACAGAAGCTAAAATGAAGAATTAAATTACAATTTATTTATTATTCTTTACAATAAAAAAAATACATTTACTTGAACATTGATTTAAATTGTCAGGAAAGAAGAGGAAGGAATTTAAAAGGTAAAAAGGTATATGTGTTTAAAAATCCTAAAATCATTTTTAAGGTTGTATTTTTTCTCTAAAATTGTCTTTCTGAAAGTTATAAGAAGCAAAGTAAAAAAAATAATGAATTTATTTAAACAAGTGAAGACCAAGTCTTTAAAATATTTTCTTGGATTTTCAAATTCTATTTGAGTTTTGTCTCTCTTAGAATTAAAAATGTCGGGCAAAGCGAGACCAGCTTGCTAGTAAATAAATACAATTTAAAAAATAGAGGCAGCTCACTGGTAAGTGCTGCTATTTGAGCTATTTTTAGAACAGGCCAGCGGGCTACTCATCTGGTTCTTACGGGCTACCTGGTGCCCGCGGGCACCACGTTGGTGACCCCTGTTGTAGGAAATCTAACTTCTTTTCCACCGACTACTGACTTAGAATTGGACTTGCACTCTGGAAGGACGTTAGCTGCGAGCAAGAATGCCACACTAGGCTGCAGTATCAACGTGGATCATCACAATATAACGTGGATCATCACAATATAACGAGAGCGTTAAAATCTCCCCCGTCAACCAAAGGTGTTTCGTCGACGTCGTATATATTGCGCGACCCTATCAGGCGGTTTCCTACAGCCACAAACGTTAATGCCAATGCAATTTCAATTATAATTTATATTTTTTACTAGTTTGTAATTCCGTCAATGCCGTGCTGTGTAGGTGTACCTAATGATAAGTCCACTGAGTCTTTTTAAGAGATGTAATTGCGGCACAATCCTTCATCATAACTCCTAATATCAATCACATTTTTTGTTATTTTCATAGGCGATCC
>NC_084749.1:5320116-5482616 GCF_033978785.1 Entelurus aequoreus
TTTTCGGAAGATATTTTAAAAATATTTTCTCATTGTTATTTTATGAATAACATTTTTTTGTATAAATGTTCTGAAAGTGTTTTGTTTGTTTTTTTAGATATTTTTTTGTCACTATATAAATTATTTTTTAATTTTGTTATATAAAAATAGGAAGGTATTTTTGAAATATTGTAATACATGAATTAAGGAAGGTGTTTTTAAAAATATATTTATTATTATACAAATTATTTTTCTATTTTGTTGTATATAAATTAGGGAGGTCTTTTTTTAAAAATATTGTATTATATGAATTATTGACATGCATGAAAATATTTTATGATATAAATTGATTTTTTGTGTAGACTATTTCATAATAAGTGTATTTTTGACACTTTGAGAATAAAAAAAATATATATATTTTAATTATATCGTAAACAAATGAATGGACTTTGTCGGAAAATATTTCTCTGTAAAAATGTTTGCATATTTATATTATTATTATGAATACATTTCTTTCTCTTAGATTTTTTTTTTTTTAGGGTTTAAAACATATTTAAAATATATTGTACTTTCATGTATATATTATTTAACCTAGCCAAAGTATTTGGACGAAACTGTTTTCTTTGCATTTTGCAGAAACTCAAAAAAATATGCGTTTATATTTTTTAAAAGGCAAACTATTTTACAAAATATATCTTTATTTATATACATATATATATATATACATATATATATATTTATATATATATACACATATATATGTATATATTATGTATATATACACATATATATGTATATATTATGTATATATATATATATATATATATATATATATATATATTTATATATATATACACATATATATGTATATATTATGTATATATATATATATATATATATATATATATATATATATATATGTGTATATATATATATATATATATATATATATATAAAATGAGCAAAAAAATAAACGTGAAATAAATGATAAATGAAAGAAGACTTTAAAAATGAGCAATGTTGTTGTAGATGATGACTCCTCCATTCAAATTGAAGTCAACACTGTAAATATTTATCTTACAATAAGTTGTGCCAAATAGTCAAAGTCCGTGAAAACAAGTCAGCAAAACAAATATTGTACATTGGAACAATAATTGCATTCAAAACTTACCTTTCAGGGCAGCAAAAAGAAGGAAGTTCTGGTAACTTTGATCCAAGACGAGCTTGGAGGACAACAAAGTCACATTAGTTGCAACAAATAACTAACAAGTGATGCCCCGCCCCCTTTTTCAATCACCCAATCACCTCTTTGTTTGCTGTAGAAGTTACTAATACACCGAATGTGATCAATAGATGCTGGCAGTGGGCCTCATGCAGCCACAAGTCAACAAACACAACATGTAGGGTTATTATAATGAAAGTAGAAGGTGAGGAGTTAATAAGTCACCTCCTGCCTGCAGACATCATGCTGGGAATACTAAGCTGCTCATTAGGACACGCTAACAAGCACAATGGAACTACATGTTCATGTACTCACCTGACAGTCAAGAAAGTGGTCATTCATGTTCATGTACTCACCTGACAGGCAAGAAAGAGGTGATACATGTTCATGTACTCACCTGACAGTCAAGAAAGTGGTCATTCATGTTCATGTACTCACCTGACAGTCAAGAAAGTGGTCATTCATGTTCATGTACTCACCTGACAGTCAAGAAAGTGGTCATTCATGTTCATGTACTCACCTGACAGTCAAGAAAGTGGTCATTCATGTTCATGTACTCACCTGACAGTCAAGAAAGAGGTGATTCATGTTCATGTACTCACCTGACAGTCAAGAAAGTGGTCATTCATGTTCATGTACTCACCTGACAGTCAAAAAAGTGGTCATTCATGTTCATGTACTCACCTGACAGTCAAGAAAGAGGTGATTCATGTTCATGTACTCACCTGACAGTCAAGAAAGTGGTCATTCATGTTCATGTACTCACCTGACAGACAAGAAAGTGGTCATTCATGTTCATGTACTCACCTGACAGTCAAGAAAGTGGTCATTCATGTTCATGTACTCACCTGACAGTCAAGAAAGTGGTCATTCATGTTCATGTACTCACCTGACAGACAAGAAAGTGGTCATTCATGTTCATGTACTCACCTGACAGTCAATTCGGCAAGTATATACATGTATTCTATAAATGTGTTTATTATTTGTTTATTTATCATTTATTATTCGCTATATTGGATTTGATACATACTTAAATGTGCTGATGTCTCCCCCTAGCGGTGGAACCTTGACACTACCTCACCAGACACTTGATTAGGTACAGCAGCACATTGAAATGAGAGATTAGAAAACATGACTTATGATGACGTATGTGATCTAACTCTGATGTAGACCACCGCCAGGTATCCTACCGGACACTACTACTAAATGTCATTGAAGTAGCACCACCTTGTGGGGACACCGAGTATCTACATTTAAACGATAATACGATGATCGATAGGAAATAAACACATTGTTGCAAGGTTGGTGACGATGTCCGCTAGCACAGTTCTTATTAGATTATTGATTATTGGAAGGGAGGTGATTGTTGTCGCTCATCCTGCTGTGGAAGGAGTAGGCGGGGCTTGTTTGTCTGGTAAAGTCGTGGCCGATGAAGCGATTGTTGGAGGAAGCATCATTTTACACACAACTATTCATTGAATTTATTAATTTATTATTTATTTTAAATTAATTAATTAATGTATTTATTAATTTTCAAACGCCGTCTTTTTACAGTAATATATATATACACTGGCAGCTCTGTTTACTGTAAAGAAATGATGCACTGTAAAAACTACAGTAAAATAAACAAAAACTGTCAGCTCACTTTCCGCAAAAATAACAATGGTAATGTTTTTCCATTTACAGTAATCGCACTGTAAATAATAACCTGGATGTTACGGTTAAAAATGGCCTCCCAGTCACCAGAACGGTACTGTAAAAATAACAGCGGTACCGTTCATCTATTTAGTCGTGTACTGTAAATACAATGAGCAAAGAATTTACGGTAAAAAAAAAAAAAGTCCGACTTCTATCAAAAAATAAGTGGTACTCTTCCGTTTACAGTAACGCACTGTAAAAACAATAACTGTAGATTTTACAATAAAAACATGCCAGATTTTTGCTGTAAAATTAACAGTGATAGCATTTTTTCTATTGACAGTACTACACTGTAAAAATGACCATAGATTTTACGGTTAAAAAAAAAAAAAAAAGGCTGGCAGTGTTGCAGGTCCCAGGTAGCCAGGACAAGCAGTCAGATAATAATGTCCTGTTATACAGGAGGAAAAATCACACAGAACGTTTCAGATGTTTACAGACTGCTCGCTCTCATCAGAATTTATTAACAGAAATTATAAATCCACAATTCACTTCATTTCTCATATATTTTCTCACTTTGTATTATCATGTCAATGTATTTGACTTTATCTTCACCTCTATGTTCATCAAAACACTCAATAAACTATCATTAAACCGTTACTGTATCACTGGAGTTATAATTACCGTAACAATACTGTATGCCTTTGCCATATATTTTTTACATATCCACATCATCACTCCAAAACATACAATATAGTGTCCAATTAGACATTATTTCACTGTCTTGTCTTTCTCAGGAATATTCACCTTTAACTTAATGCACAATTTAGCAACATTCATTTAAATACTTTACTTTTCTTCATATTCTTCTTCTTATAATAGCAGCTTTAAGTTACTGTATTTGAAATGTTCATTGACCATTCCTGAGAGCTTAACTTATATAACCATGTCTAAACACAACAAAATAGCATGTAAAACCTCTTTCAGAACACACACAATACACAAATATACATTATAAAATAAATAAGAAAATGGGAGCTCTAATTTGGGAGTCTGAATTAGGATCAGAAGTTCCTATACAAACATTGTGCACTCACGTCGCCATTTTGTATTGATTACTGCAGCTGTGCACTGGATTCATTCACAAATACAAACTACAACTCACAAACACTTCAGAGTTAGGCTCCACCATCAGAATGTGTACTTAAACTTATAAAGATCACATGGATATTATTCAGTGAGTTGATTCACCAAAACTAACCTGTTATACAGGAGGAAAAATCACACAGAACGTTTCAGATGTTTACAGACTGGTCGCTCTCATCAGAATGACGAGACACTTCCGGTCTGCAGGTGATAGCATTCAATTGGGAAGAAACGCCCTACTGCCCCCTACTGACCAATGCGAATAGTAATAAATGTGGAATGACAGCTCCAAAAACGAATTCAAACCATAAAAATAAAAAAATAAACCAACACAAAAATGTGACACATTATGGGTGGGTCACAGCAGCTCAGTTGCTGTGCTGTAAAAATAAGAGTGATAGTTCTTTTTTTTTTACTTTTACAGTAAAGCCATTGAAATGTAATGGTGAAACAAGTGTCATCGTTTTCCAATTTACAGTAATGCACTGTAAAAATAACACACCTAGATTTGAGGTGGAAAAAACTGGCAACTCGATTGTCAGATTTTAACCGTAAAAAAAAAAACGATGCGATTTACATTTCTAGTTCAACGATTCCTATTTACAGCAATGTACTGTAAAAACTACCGTAGATTTTACGGTAAAAAACTGGGAGCTCTTTCCCCAGAATTTAACCACAAAAATAACAATGGCAGCATCTTTCCATTTACAGTAATGTACTGTAAAAAACAGTGACATTTCATGGTTAAAAACAATTGGTACTGTTTTTCTTTTTACAGTAACATACTGTAAAAAAACAATAGTAGGGCTGCAACAACTAATCGATTAAAATCGATTATAAAAATAGTTGCCGATTAATTTAGTCATCGATTCGTTGGATCTATGCTATGCGCATGCGCAGAGGCTTTTAAAAAATATATATATATATTTTTTTTATTTTTTTTAAAAATAAACCTTTATTTATAAACTGCAACATTTACAAACAGCTGAGAAACAATAATCAAAATAAATATGGTGCCAGTATGCTGTTTTTTCCCCAATAAAATACTGGAAAGGATAGAAATGTAGTTTGTCTCTTTTATCCGAGTATTAATCGAAGTAATAATCGACAGATTAATCGATGATCAAATTAATCGTTAGTTGCAGCCCTAAACAATAGTAGATTTTATGATAAAAAACAAACAACCTGGCAGCTCAGTCACCAACATTTTACTGTAAAAATAACAGTGGTAGCATTTGTCCATTTACAGTAATGCACTGTAAAAAAAAAAACAGTGAAATTTTATGATGCAAAAAAAGTTGTACTGTTGATATTACGGTAAAAAAAAAAGGGAGCTCATTCGCTAGAATTTTACTGTAAAAATAACAGTGGTCATTTTTTTATTTTTACTTTTACAGTAAATGCACTGTAAAAAAAACACTGAAATGTTATGGTATATAAAAGCGGTAGTGTTTTTCTATTTAAGGTAATGCACTGTTAAAGCAACAATCGAAGATTTTGCGATAAAGAAACAAAACTGGGAGCTCATTCGCCAGAATTTTACCATAAAAATAACAATGGTAGCATTTTTTCATTTACAGTAATGCACTGTAAAAAAAAAAAAAAAGACATTTTATTGTGCAAAAAAAGTGGTACCGTTTTTCTATTTATAATGTACTGTAAAAAACACAGTAGATTTTATGGTTAAAAAAAAAAGAACAGGCAGCTCAGTCGCCAAAATTTTACCGTAAAAAAAACAGTGGAAGCATTTTTCCATTTAAAGTAATAAACTGTAAAAAAAAACAAAAAAAACAGGGACATTTTATGGTGCAAAACAAGTGGTACTGTTTTTCTATTTACAGTAATGTACTGTAAAAAAAACTGGTAAAAACATGTTTTTTTCCCCCCTCGACACCGGAACCGGAAGTTGATAGTTAGGGACGAGACCACGGACCGGCTTGCATGAAGAAAAAAAACAGTTTGGTGTTGTATAGTTCCCAGGAAAACTCAAGGATCAATATATTGTTTACACATATAAACGCAGGATAAAACAACACTATACATATATATATTTTTTAATTTGATTTTATTTGTCCCCTACAGGTCAGTCTGCGATCTTGTCTTTAGATTGCTACTTCCTGTTTGAAGATTCTATCGAAAATAATTTGTAAGAACTTATTTAGAAAATGTATAAAATAATATTTAAATACAATTTGGTAAAAAAAAATATTGTTTAAATGTTTGTGATTGCTGCATTGTGTCATTTATGTATTATTAGTTTTGTTATTATACATACTGTTTTTTTTTATTAATGGTTTTATATTTTGTTTATGTTTATATCAAACTAATGTGATAATGTTGGGAGTGGAACTAATATAAGTACAGTGTATGAATAAAAGTTAGTGATAAATAGAAAATAGGAATCGAGTGATAAAAAATAAATATCGGGGTTCTGTAAATTGTTTACATTTGTTAAATGCGTTTGCGTAACAAACCAGCAGGTGGCGGCAATGCGGCTGAAAGACTCAATCCACCGAAGAAGAAACGAGTGCGTCAGCGAATTTGGACCTTTCTGATTGGATAAGAAGTTGTTACTTTTTTGCCTCGACCAATCAGGAGAAGGCGGGAAGCCGTTAGGATTTCGAATACTCCGCCTAGGAAACACTGCAGTTGTGCGTCAGTCTGTCAACTTAGCTCTTTTCCTCCGGACACAACTTTATTCTTCTAAGACATTTAACGGCAAAAATGTCCAAGAAGGAGATTTACTACTCGGACAAGTACACCGACGACGCCTTCGAGTACAGGTAAAGGTTGCTAAGCTAGCTGCTCTTGACTATTTTGAACATGTAGCACAACTAGTAAATACTTTTCGTTTTCTTCCTCAACTAAATGTCATTTCAAGCCTTTTTCTTTAATGAATTCGGCGACTTTATGGCGTGTCTTGTCGCAGCACGACTAACAATTGCTAAAACCTATTCTTTTCTGCGGGACACAAACATTGTTAAGCCCCGCCCCTTAAAAGAAACAACCCTTCTAGAAAGTTCTACCGTCGTCTCCCCCGACAGGCACGTGGTGTTACCGAAGCAGCTGTCCAAGCTGGTGCCTGCGTCCCAGCTCATGTCCGAAGACGAGTGGCGAGGCATCGGCGTCCAGCAGAGCCAAGGATGGATTCATTACATGATCCACAAGCCAGGTGAGTGACCGGAAGTAGCCACGCCCAGCCCAAAAGTACAGCGTCGATTAATTACCTGCACGCTGATGACTAAAAGCCAGGTGGGGTTGGCCACACTTCCCTGGTCGAGTACCGGGTGTGCAAGTCAAAATGTTTGTCCTCAAAATTCTTCACACAATACCCCGTAATGACAATGTTCTATTAGCATATTTATTCATCCATCCATTTTCTACCGTTTGTCCCTTTCGGGGTGGGGGGGTGCTGGAGCCTATCCCAGCTGCATTCGGGCGGAAGGCGGGGTACACCCTGGACAAGTCACCACCTCAACACAGATAGACAACATTCACACACTGGGGACCATTTAGTGTTGCTAATCAACCTATCCCCAGGTGCATGTCTTTGGACGTGGGAGGGGCCTATACCCAGGTGCATGTCTTTGGAGGTGGGAGGGGCCTATCTCCAGGTGCATGTCTTTGGACGTGGGAGGGGCCTATACCCAGGTGCATGTCTTTGGAGGTGGGAGGGGCCTATCTCCAGGTGCATGTCTTTGGAGGTGGGAGGGGCCTATCTCCAGGTGCATGTCTTTGGAGGTGGGAGGAGCCTATCCCCAGGTGCATGTCATTGAAAGTGGGAGGAGCCTATCCCCAGGTGCATGTCTTTGGACGTGGGAGGGGCCTATCTCCAGGTGCATGTCTTTGGAGGTGGGAGGGGCCTATCTCCAGGTGCATGTCTTTGGAGGTGGGAGGAGCCTATCCCCAGGTGCATGTCTTTGAAAGTGGGAGGAGCCTACTCCCAGGTGCATGTCTTTGGAGGTGGGAGGAGCCTATCCCCACATGCAGGTCTTTGGAGGTGGGAGGCGCCTATCCCCAAGTGCATGTCTTTGGAGGTGGGAGGAGTCTATCCCCAGGTGCATGTCTTTGAAAGTGGGAGGAGCCTATCCCCAAGTGCATGTCTTTGGAGGTGGGAGGAGCCTATCCACAGGTGCATGTCTTTGGAGGTGGGAGGAGCCTATCCCCAGGTGCATGTCTTTGGAGGTGGGAGGAGCCTATCCCCTGGTGCATGTCTTTGGAGGTGGGAGGGGCCTATCCCCAGGTGCATGTCTTTGGAGGTGGGAGGAGCCTATCCCCAAGTGCATGTCTTTGGAGGTGGGAGGGGCCTACCCCCAAGTGCATGTCTTTGGAGGTGGGAGGAGCCTATCCACAGGTGCATGTCTTTGGAGGTGGGAGGAGCCTATCCCCAGGTGCATGTCTTTGGAGGTGGGAGGAGCCTATCTCCAGGTGCATGTCTTTGGAGGTGGGAGGAGCCTATCCCCAGGTGCATGTCTTTGGAGGTGGGAGGAGCCTATCCCCACGTGCAGGTCTTTGGAGGTGGGAGGGGCCTATCCCCAGGTGCATGTATTCGGAGGTGGGAGGAGCCTATCCCCAGGTGCATGTCTTTGGAGGTGGGAGGAGCCTATCACCAGGTGCATGTCTTTGGAGGTGGGAGGAAGCCGGAGTAGAACCCACACAGTCACGGGGAGAACCTGCAAACTCCACACAGAAAGATCCCGAGCCCGGGATTGAATTCAGGACCTTCGTATTGTGAGGCACACGCACTAACCCCTGTGCCACCGTGCTGCCTATATTTATTGAAATACAAACAAACAAAATCCCATGTATTTAAGTATTTAGACGCCTTGTTCAATACTTTGTTGATGCAAGTCTTTGAATAGGATGCCACAAGCTTGGCACACCCATCTGAAGTGTTGGTTTACATCCAGCATGTCTCTCTACGTTGCTGCATTCATCTTTCCCTCTATCCTAACTAGTCTCCCGGTTCCTGTCGCTGAAAACCATGCCCAGATCATGATGCTGCCACCACCACACGTCACTGTAGGGACGATGTTGGCCTGCCATTCACGCCAAAGTCTCATCACACCAGAGAATTTGGTTTCTCGTGGTCTGAGAGTCTCTCGGCAAACTTTTTTTATGAGGGTTAGGCCTGATTGGTGGTTGTCCTTCTGGAATGTTCCTCTCTCCACTTTCTGACAGAGTGACTATCAAGTTGTTGGTCACCTCCCTGGATCACTGAGTTTAGACGGCCGACCAGCTCTCGGAAGAAGTGGTTCCAAACTTCTTTTATTTAGAAAAGATGGAGGCCACTGTGCTCTTTGGGACCTTCAAGTTAGCACACTTCCCCAGATTTATGCCTGAGACAATCCTGTCTCGGAGGTCTACAGACAAGTCCTTGGACTTGATCCTTGGTTTGTGCTCTGCCAAGTTTTATATAGACAGGTGACATGAACTCACCACAGCTGGACTCCAACTAAGCTGTAGGAAGATGTCAAGGATGATCAGTCGATGGACCTCAACTCACTTTTTTAGCTTCATGACAAAGGCTGGGATTTCTTAGTATTTATTTCTTAATATATTTGCAAAAAAAAAGTCTGAACAAAAACTTTCACATTGTCATTGTGTTCTTGTGTGTAGAAGTTTGAGGTATGTCTTATTGTGTGTAGAAGTTGGAGGTATGTGTTATTGTGTGTAGAAGTTGGAGGTATGTGTTATTGTGTGTAGAAGTTGGAGGTATGTGTTATTGTGTGTAGAAGTTTGAGGTATGTGTTATTGTGTGTAGAAGTTGGAGGTATGTGTTATTGTGTGTAGAAGTTGGAGGTATGTGTTATTGTGTGTAGAAGTTGGAGGTATGTGTTATTGTGTGTAGAAGTTTGAGGTATGTGTTCTTGTGTGTAGAAGTTGGAGGACAAACATGAATTTATTCCATTTTGGCATACGGCTGTAACATAAAATGTAGAAAGAGTGAAGCGCTGTGAATACTTTCTGGGTGCACTGCTTTTATGAAAGAGGACCTTTAGTCTGATTTTACTGCCTATAAAATAATAATGAATCAAATGCTAGCAATGTTGTTATGAAACATTGACTTCATTTAGGCTCCAATTACTTACATCAAATATTCCATTAGATACATGTTTTGGGGGGGAAATGCTTGTGTTTTTGCCATTGTCTTTGGAGGCAAAAAACATTTAAACTTTCTGGCAACGGATAGATCTGAAGTTGATATATAAATATTTAAATGTTGAAAGTAAAAAAAAAAAATGTATGACTTATTTTTAACATTTTAATCACTGAGACACTTTGGGCTTATTAGGGCATTTAACACTCACCTAAATTGAAGGGAGCCCAGAATGGTTTTGAAAATTATCAACATTTTCAGTGGTTAAATAATGTAAATAAATAAAAAATCACTTTCCAAAATGCGCTAGCTTGGTGCTAATTTACATTGGATCTGCCATATACCAGCTACTGATTAGCATTAGCTAACCCACATTTAGCAATCAAAACTAACAAACAACTGCTGTGTAATAAGTACAATACTTACAGTACAAACAGTTTGTAGGACTCAACAAAAGACAAGACTGAATAAAAAAACAAAACTGTCATGGCAAAGACTACTTCCTGATTACAGCAACACACCCAAGACAAAAAGAAATGAATGCATACAGCACATTTTTCTTTATCAGTTCACTGTTATATATGAAATTATTTAGGTTATATTATTGGTTTACCGGTAAATTATTAACACACGCATATTGAAAATTCGGTTCAAATGTGAAATTTACAATTAGGGATGTCCGATAATGGCTTTTTTGCCGATATCAGATAGTCCGATATTGTCCAACTCTTAATTACCGATACCGATATATACAGTCGTGGAATTAACACATTATTATGCCTAATCTGGACAACCAGGTATGGTGAAGATAAGGTCCTTTTTAAAAAATAATAAAATAAAATAAGATAAATAAATTAAAAACATTTTCTTGAATGAAAAAGAAAGTAAAACAATATAAAAACAGTGACATAGAAACTAGTAATTAATGAAAATGTGTCAAATTAACCTTTAAAGGTTAGTATTATTAGTGGAGCAGCAGCACGCACAATCATGTGTGCTTACGGACTGTATCCCTTGCAGACTGTATTGATATATATTGATATATAATGTAGGAAGCAGAATATTAATAACAGAAAGAAACAACCCTTTTGTGTGAATGAGTGTAAATGGGGGAGGGAGGTTTTTTGGCTTGGTGCACTAATTGTAAGTGTATCTTGGGTTTTTTATGTGGATTTAATTTTTTTTAAAACGATACAGATAATAAAAAACGATACCTATAATTTCCGATATTACATTTTAAAGCATTTATCGTCTTATAATATTGGCAGGCCGATATTATCAGACATCTCTAGTTACAATCCCTAATTCCTTGTAATGGGAGTCAAGATTGTGGGTTTGTGTGTGTGTAAAAAGTGATTTAAAGTGTGCACTATGCAGCATCAAAAAGTGAGTGTTCAGTCTTGAGGTGTCAGTGAGGTCCACTTGGAAGCACCGTGACATTTAGTCCAATCACTGACATTTCACACACATTTATGGGACGGGCAAGCATGTTTGTGTACATTTTGTGTAAGGCTGGTTGAAAAACATCAAGTCTTTGTCGGGACTTGGCAACCATTGGTCAATAAGTTAATTTGTCTAATGATGATAAAACCTTGAAGATATCTGTATTTCATGTATGCTAGCTGTGATCTTTGAAGTCCTCCATAGAGGGCGCTACAACTGTCAGTAGCAACAGACATAAACAAAATATGATTCCTAACAAAACATGTTTCTTTGCAGAGCCTCACATCCTGCTCTTCAGAAGGCCGCTCTCAAAGGACTGACCTGTTTCTCCACTTTGTCATCCGACCGTCCACACACAAGCTTTTGTCAAAAAGGGTTATTGTTTCTTTCATTGGCACAGAAACGAACAAAACGTGTGTTGGATGTTTGCCACGGGCGTCCAAAGTGCCGCCCGCAGGACCCCATAGCCCAACATGAAGCTTAAGTTGTACATTTTTAACATTAAAAAAAGTGTTTTGTTTGTGTACTTTTTCATGTTTTATCTTTATCTGTCCATCTTTGTGTCAAATTGTAAATATTTTTCTTCCGTGAACAAATTAAAATCTGACAATTTACTGCCTGATGTAATGTTTTTGATGGCTGCTGCTCCACACAACAACCGTTAACTAATCAGTTGCAGTCCCAACCGTTAACTAATCAGTTGAAGTCCCAACCGTTAACTAATCAGTTGAAGTCCTAACCGTTAACTAATCAGTTGAAGTCCCAACCGTTAACTAATCAGTTGAAGTCCTTTCAGGCAGCACAGCTGACAAATGTCACCAACACCTGCTGAGTTCTCTGAACATTCACTCACTTTTGTTGGCACAATGCTTTCAAACCAAACATGAATTATTATTAACAAACTCAGAAACATAATACACAGTTACGGTGTTCCGTCTCTCTCAAGTGCCTCAAAATACTTAATAGAAAACAATACACAAATGTGTAATATTTGGTATTACAGTATTTTAGTACTTTGCAGGGAGTTAAAATGAATTACACAATAAAATCTAATTCAAGAAGTTGATATATGAGATAATGCTGCAATAGGTTAAACTACTAGTAGTTTGTCTCCCTCTGGTGGCAAATATGTTATTACACCATGTAAATTAATTAAAAAAAAAAAATGTAATATGAGTATATATTGCCAACAAATGGCTTGAATTTGTTATTAAACGTATTTTCTGCAGGGAATTCAGATTATTAATTTACTCAAACCACATTCTAATTTAAGAAGACGATACAATGAAATACAGCTTTAACATAGTATCATCTTCCTCTGGTGGCATAGATTTGTTATTACACCATATAGATTAATACAAATATATTTAAAATTAATACATATTTCCGCCTAATGGCTTGAATTCACTATTTAAAGTGTTTTCTGCACGGAATTCAGATTTTTTATCTACTCAAACCACATTCTAATTTAAGAAGTTTAATGATACAATGAAATAAAGCTCTAACAGTATTGTCTCCCTCTGGTGGCATATATTTGTTATTACACCAAATTAAGTCATTGTATTAATTGACATGAAAAAAACCATACAAAAATGTACAAACCACAGTGTCATACATGATCAATCATCTAGTCCTTAAATTAATATATAAATAAGCTTTTTTTTCTTCTTCCAAAGTCGCATTATTTTTTCATGTACTTGAGCAATGAGGTAGTGCTGAACTATCCATCCATCCATTTCCTACCGCTTGTCCCTTTCGGGGTGGCAGGGGGTGCTGGAGCCTATCTCAGCTGCATTCGGGCGGAAGGCGGTGTACACCCTGGACAAGTCGCCACCTCATCACAGGGCCAACACGGATAGACAACATTCACACACTAGGGAGCATTTAGTGTTGCCAATCAACCTATCCCCAGGTGCGTGTCTTTGGAGGTGGGAGGGGCCTATCCCCAGGTGCGTGTCTTTGGAGGTGGGAGGGGCCTATCCCCAGGTGCGTGTCTTTGGAGGTGGGAGGGGCCTATCCCCAGGTGCATGTCTTTGGAGGTGGGAGGGGCCTATCCCCAGGTGCGTGTCTTTGGAGGTGGGAGGGGCCTATCCCCAGGTGCGTGTCTTTGGAGGTGGGAGGGGCCTATCACCAGGTGCGTGTCTTTGGAGGTGGGAGGGGCCTATCCCAGGTGCGTGTCTTTGGAGGTGGGAGGGGCCTATCCCCAGGTGCGTGTCTTTGGAGGTGGGAGGGAACCCACGCAGTCACGCAAACGTGAAACACTCACCAGACACTTCATTAGGTACAAGTGCACTCTGTAATGCAGCCCGCTGACACATTGCACAAATACAATTGAACAAACAAAACAAAACAAAAACACTGGAAAAATAAAGCAATAAAGTAGAAAGAAAAAAAGCTCACATGTTAATACTAACTTTTTTACAAGAATAAAAAATGAAATATACATATTAAATATATATATTTTATATATATATATATATATATTTAATATATAATATATATATATATATAATATATATATATTTAATTTATATACATATATATATAATATAGATATTTTTAATATATATATATATTTAATATATATATATATTTAATATATATATATATTTAATATATATATATAATATATATATATATATATATAATATAAATATATAATATATATATATAATATATATATATAATATAAATATATAATATATATTTTATATATATATATATATATATATATATATATATATATATATATATATATATATATATATATATATATATATATATATATATATATATATATATATATATATATATATATATAATGTATAAAATCTAAACCAAAAATATATTTCACACTTCCTGATCTGATCCCATACAGAAGATACAAAAGCGAATTATGGTGTACCTAATGTTGTGTCCAGTGAGTGGAACATCTTGCGCGCCCTCTGCTGGTGAAAAGTGGTACTGGCACCCCTTTGAAACTGCTCCGTCACATCAGCACCAACACCCAACTAAAATGAGGATACTTTCCGACGACAAGACGTGTCCATCAACATCTAAGAAGCTGACAACTAGGTTGTTTATTCCATGATAACTGATACAGGATAAATGTTATACATTCTATTTTAACACTGATATTTTTGCCTTTTATTTTCAATGTCAGTATGCCAAAAACAAACACAAAAAAAAAACATTCAGTGAAATCAAGATTATGATACATAATTCCTCATCAGTATTAAACCAATCGCATGGAAGGACTCCTGGTTGCCTTGGTGATAAACATGTTTATCACACTCGTTTAGCTACAATATAAAGAGTGGGGGGGGGGGAGGAGGGGCCGACAGCAAACACTAAAAAAAAGACATGATCTTCAGATGGATGTAAATGCATATATAAAATAGAAATATATGTATATATGCAGTACTGAGTGACAAAAGGGAGAATACAGAAAGAAAAAGGTACGTACTCACATCTCCTGGTAGAAAGACGCATGGAAGCAAGCCAACAAGCAGAAGGCTCTCTGGCTTTACCAGCTAAAAACTACACTTGATGAGAATAAGAATTATTTAAAAAAAACAAAAAAAAACAGACATTCACATTTCTTGAAAGCATTTCCATGATGTCACCTGATCAATGGTGATCAATCTTGACTTTGAGCGCCAGGAGGAGGAGGCGGGGCCACAAAAGTTTATTACTTTGTCTGTCCTGGTGGTCCGTTCTGTCCAACATGATCACAGACTCACTGCAGAGAGAGTGAAGATGCGGGCCCACGTATACAAGAAGTATACAGGAAGTATACAAGAAGTATACAGGAAGTATACACAACGTATACAGGAAGTATACACAACGTATACAAGTACTGCACTGTTTACTGGATGGATGTCCATGCATTTACCTGGGTGGGTGTGTGTGGGTGTGGGTGTGTTCCTAAGGCGAGGCGGGGGCTTTGCTACCGCTGTAATGAACTTGGTATCTGTTGACCGTCTGCCCTTTGACCTCGGCGGACAGGCAGGTGGTCTTGCAGGGGATCATGTCCTCCTCCTCCTCGCCCATCAGCCACTTCTGCACGCCGCGCTCGGCCGAGGCCGCCACGTGCTCGGCCCGCCAGCCCCGGTGCCACTTGTCGAAGCGCTCGTGTTGGCTCGCCGCCACGCGGTTCTGGGACTGTGGACCGAGGGCATCACACAGGAAATCATCAGGATTATTCCTTCATATTGGAGTTAGTACATTTCTACTTTCTCATTGTTGGGCTTTCTCCAAATAAAAGTTGTGATTTAACAATAAATAAAAACACTTCTGTATTCATTTATTACAGGGGTGTGTAAAGTGCGGCCCGGGGGACGTTTGCAGCCCGTGGAAAAAAAATGTAATGACCCACGGCTAGGGATGATACTCGAAACCGCTTTTCCCGGTTGTTTGATAAGAAAAGAACCGAGTCCTCGGACTCGAATCCCTTTTTGAGAACCGGTACCCGTTATCGAGACTACTATGGTAAAGGAAAAGAGTTGATTCTTTATTCGAATCCCGTCCCGACCAGAAATGCTCCGTGGGACATCACAAGAATTGACGTCACGTAGCTCAGTCATTAGGCGCAGATAGCGAAAGCAGGAAAACAATGGACGGGAAAAAGCGCTCCAAGGTGTAATAAAGTTCAAAACAAAAGCTATCATCCATCGAATAACTTTACTGAGAGATTTGAGCAGGGTAAAAACACATGACCAACACTTTTACCACCAACCGGAAACATAGCAACCAGGCTAGCAACGCACCTCCTTTACGGCAGCTGTCGCAACCTTCTTAAAGCAACCGCAGCACATACATATATATACAACACTGCAGCACATACATATATATACAACACTGCAGCACATACATATATATACAACACTGCAGCACATACATATATATACAACACTGCAGCACATACATATATATATACAACACTGCAGCACATACATATATATACAACACTGCAGCACATACATATATATACAACACTGCAGCACATACATATATATACAACACTGCAGCACATACATATATATACAACACTGCAGCACATACATATATATACAACACTGCAGCACATACATATATATACAACACTGCAGCACATACATATATATACAACATATCTCCCTTTTTTAACTTTTGTTTTTCTTTACTTGTAAACGTTACAAAATCACACTGTAGATGTGTTGTCTGTCTAATTATAAATAATGCAGACGAGGCGTGTTGGCGGAGTTCTTGACGTTTACTTTCACAGCGTGGCAACATGCAACACTTTTCGGGGCTACCGCGCATGCTCGTAACTCCCGTTGCATGCTGGGTAGTGTAGTTGTTATATTCTCTCGCTCATAACATTTTTCCCCCTATAAAGAAATAATGCTAACTCAATAAAGTGTATTTCTTTTTTTAGCTTTAACTTTTCATTTTTTAGCATTGTAACCACATTTGCAAACAACTTTTCTCTTCATAGAATTTTCTTTCAATAAAGAAATAAAGTGCAAAAATGTCAAAGCATCATAACAAACAGTTATGTTCCAATAGCAGCAGAAGTGCACTTTTTGGAGAGCTGTATTATTTTCAGTTTTGTGCCCAAGGGACTGATTTTATTTAACACTATATTATTATTTATACACCTAAAGTGATCACAGAGACAGCTTGTTTTTGTGTTACTGTATATATTTGTTTCTCTGAAAAATCCCACTTAATATACTTTGGGTAACAGTCAATATTTATTTATTTTATTTCATTTTTTTAGGTGGGTAACAGTCAATATTTATTTATTTATTAGATTTTATTTTTTTATTATATAATAAAAGTGAGCTTTTGTTAAACCAAATATTGTGTGTTTTTTTCCATATACAACAACCTATCTGGACTCGATAAGAGAATCGATAAGGAATCGGTTCGATAAGAGGATTCGATAATAGGCTCGAACTCGATAATTCCTTATCAAACATCATCCCTACCCACGGCTCATTTTTAAAATACTATGAAAAAATAATAATAAAAAGATCATTAAAAAGTGGAACAGAAGAGCAAACAGGTGAAATGTAACGATCAAAAGTTGCAATGTTGACTAATAACACAAAGCTGTCATTGCCTAAACAATAACAATAACGAATCAAAATCAACATTGTTATGAATTATTGACATATTCAAAGCTCTAATTACTTCACATCAAAAGTTTCACTTTGACATATTTTTGGGGGTAAATATTGCATATTGTGTGTGTTTGTCATATAAAAAACTAACTTTTCTTTGTCAAAAAGGGCATTAAAAACCAAAACGTTAAAAAATAATGAAAACTTATCATTGACAAATAGATCTGAAGTTGATGGAGAAATTAAGTGTTGAAAGTAAAAACAATGTATAAATTATTTCTAACACTTTTGTGAGTGGGACCTTTTTAGATCTCTAAGAATTTTAGTAGGACATTTGTTAAACTGTCATTGCTCAAAGAATAATAATGAATCAAAATCAATGTTATGAATTATTGACATATTTAAGGCTCAAGTTACTTCACATCAAACGTTTCACTTTGACATATTTTTGGAGGTAAATATTGCATGTTTTGCATGTTTGCCATATAAAAAATAACTTTTCTTTGGCTAAAAGGGCATAAAATAAAAAAACAAAACAGTAAAAAAAATCATGAAAACTTATGATTGACAAATAGATCTGAAGTTGATGGAGAAATTAAGTGTTGAAAGTAAAAACAATGTATAAATGATTTCTAACACTTTTATGACCGGGACCTGTTCAGATCGCTAAGAATTTTAGTAGGACTTTTTTTTAAACTGTCATTGCTCAAAGAATAATAATGAATGAAAATCAATGTTATGAATTATTGACATATTTAAGGCTCCAAATACTTCACATCAAAAGTTTCACTTTGACATATTTTTGGGGGTAAATATTTGTGTGTTTGCCATATAAAAGTTTTCTTTGGAAAAGGGGCACTAAAAACAAAAAAACAAAACATAAAATAATGAAAACTTATAATTGATTAAATATCAATATAATACAATTGCTTTTTAACACTTTTATGAGTGGGACCTTTTTAGATCCCTAAGAATTTTAGTAGGACTTTTTTTAAACTGTTATTGCTAAAAAGAAATAATAAAGAATTAAAATCATTGTTGTTATGAATTATTGACCTATTTAAGGCTAACATTAATATTTAATATTTTTTGGGGAGTAACTATAGCATATTTTGTGTAGTAAATTATAAATAAATTATTTGACAAAATGGGCATAAAACAAAAAACCAAAACATGAAAAAATAATGAAAACTTGTAATTGATGAATGGATCTAAAGTTAATCTACAAATATATGACTTACTTTGAACACTTTTATGGGTGGGACCTTTTTAGATGCCTAAGCACTTTAGTGGGACTTTTGTTTTTAACGGCCATTGCTCCAGAAATAATAATGAATTAAAATGTTATGAATTATTGAAGGCTCCAATTACTTCACATCAAATATTCCACTTTGACATATTTTTGGGAGGGAGGGGGGGATTTTTTTTTGCATATTTTGTGTTTTTGCCATAAAAAAAACAAGGTTTTAAAGAAAAAGTGCATACAAATAAAAATGTTAAATTACTTGATATTGACAGACTTAAGGTTGTTTTAGAGATTCAAAGGGGAACTGCGCTTTTTCTTTGGAATTTTTCCAACGTTCACAATCATTATGACAGACATGACGGATGATCTTTTTTAATGCATTGTAATTATTAAATAACGGTGACATGAATATTAACAAGCATTAGTGATATTGTTGTTATAAGTGCGACGTGATCACTTCCTGTGTGCCAATGTTTACATCATTGAGTGGTCTGCTGCTTCCTTTGCTCGTGACAGTTGACTGTACATCATAAATCATGTCTCTCACCAGGATAGTAGAACGCTGAGGATATAATCCCACAAGTTGGGACACTTTTACAGCCATATAGGACCTGGAACTGGTGAAAACGACACAAAAGAGCTTCCCCCACACCCCTTTTCTATGTGAGAATTATGAGGCATTCTTCATCTAAATATGCTAGCAGTCAGCATCCTAATGACAGCAGACCTTGTACAGTAAGTGATGTTTTATTATGTTTTTTGGCTCTCAAAGTCTGCAGTGAGTAATAATCAGTGATGAAGGGAAAACAAATGATCAAAATAGGTAAATACTAAATGTTATGATGAATGTTACTACATGACATATATACTTACATCATGTATATATTACATGTTATTATGAATGTCACTACATGACATATATACTTACATCATGTATATATGACATGTTATTATGAATGTCACTACATGACATATATACTTACATCATGTATATATGACATGTTATTATGAATGTCACTACATGACATATATACTTACATCATGTATATATGACATGTTATTATGAATGTTACTACATGACATATATACTTACATCTTGTATATATTACATGTTATTATGAATGTTACTACATGACATATATATACTTACATCATGTATATATTACATGTTATGATGAATGTTACTACATGACATATATACTTACATCATGTATATATTACATGTTATTATGAATGTTACTACATGACATATATACTTACATCATGTATATATTACATGTTATTATGAATGTTACTACATGACATATATACTTACATCATGTATATATTACATGTTATTATGAATGTCACTACATGACATATATACTTACATCATGTATATATTACATGTTATTATGAATGTCACTACATGACATATATACTTACATCATGTACATATTACATGTTATTATGAATGTCACTACATGACATATATACTTACATCATGTATATAAAACCCTAATGGAGGTGTTTGGATATTTTTTAAGGGGCTCTATAGGCAGGCTCCATTGTAAACTGACTTTTGGTCGCATTTATTTAATATTTAGAATGCTTAAAAAAACATCTGTCATGTCTTTCATAATGATTGTGAACAATAGGCAAAATTTAAAAAAAAGTGCAGTTCCCCATTATGCATTGAATTAAAAAATGTGAACATTTTATATATGACTTATTTTAACATTTCTATGAGTGTTTTTTTTTTTTACGCCCTTTTTTGTTAAAGAAAACCTAGTTTTGTATATGACAGACACATAAATATGCAATAGTGTAATATTTCATGTGCAGTAATTGGATCCTTGGATGAAAAATTCAGAACAATGTTGATTTTGATTCATTATTATTCTTTAAGCCATGACAGTTTCAGACAAAAAATCATCCTGCATGGCAGCTTTGTGTTATTAGAGTCAACATTGTTGTCAACTTCTTCTCGTTACATTTCACCTGTTTGCTCTTTTATTCCACTTGTCGGGGTTCCTATTTAAAAGTATTTTGGAGTGTGCGCACTTTGGCCCCCCCCCTGGTGTGACCCGCCTACCTTCCTGGCCTTGACCAGCGCCCCCCTGCGGTACATGTAGTCCTCAGAGTTCATGACGAACACCATCTTGTGAGTGTTGAGTTTGAAGCGACAGTCCAGGCTGCCGGCGTTTTCCACGCCCAGCTGCCGCTGCCATTCTCGCCTGCAGCGCATGGCCTCCACCTGGCGCACCTGCCAGCGGCGGAATCGACGCAGGTTCCTGCAAGCGTACGGTAAGGTTCATCGTCGAGTTTCACGGACGCAACACAACCACAGACACGTCGAGACGCACAACTGTGTCAACGACCCGCCTATGACTCACCAAGTCCTGCTGCCGTGTTCTTTCTTATTGCTGAAAAGCTCCCGTTTACGTCGACTTATGTTGACATGTGTTGTCACTAAGCAGCTACATAACAGACTGGACCTATGCTGTCTTTAGGTTGAAGTGGAGTAGGAATTGTTTGTTTTCTTTGCACCTAGTGGCCACAATAATTCACGACGTCAAAGCCCACGATGCGGTAAGTTGAATGATGCGGACACGTTTGTTACTGGATACTTTCTAACACGCTTCTGCCTCGGAGACTTGGTATGTGTCAGTGATATGCAACTGTAATTATTTGCATGGCAGGTGTGGAAAAACACTAACCTACGCTGTCTTTAAAGGTGAAGTTGTTTTTTGGTGCCACTGAGTGGGCACAATAGTTCATGAAGTTAAAGCTCAGGATGCGGACACTTCTGTTACTGAATACATTAATCCTCTGTTATTCAGAACTATAATTATTTGATACTTGACATAGGTGGGGTTTTACACTGCAATATTGTTCAATTATTACTAGGGATGTCCGATAATGGCTTTTTGCCGATATCCGATATTCCGATATTGTCCAACTCTTTAATTACCGATACCGATATCAACCGATATCAACCGATATATGCAGTCGTGGAATTAACACATTATTATGCCTAATTTGGACAACCAGGTATGGTGAACATAAGGTACTTTTTTTTTTTTAATTATAAAATAAGATAACTAAATTAAAAACATTTTCTTGAATAAAAAAGAAAGTAAAACAATATAAAAACAGTTACATAGAAACTAGTAATTAATGAAAATGAGTAAAATTAACTGTTAAAGGTTAGTACTATTAGTGGAGCAGCAGCACGCACAATCATGTGTGCTTACGGACTGTATCCCTTGCAGACTGTATTGATATATATTGATATATAATGTAGGAAGCAGAATATTGATAACAGAAAGAAATGGGGGGAGGGAGGTTTTTTGGGTTGGTGCACTAATTGTAAGTGTATCTTGTGTTTTTTATGTTGATTTAAGAAAAAAAACACACACAAAAAACGATACAGATAATAAAAAAACCGATACCGATAATTTCCGATATTACATTTTAACGCATTTATCGGCCGATAATATCGGCAGGCTGATATTATCGGACATCCCTAATTATTACGTATGTCTTGTGTGTTATTGTGTGCTAAGTTGTTGTGTAGCTGCTAGCGCCTAGTAGCATTTTTTGGTGACACCTTGTGGCCACAATAATTCATGACGTCAAGCTCATGATGCAGTAAGTTGAATGATGCAGACACGTTTGTTACTGGATACTTTCTAATTTCTTCTGCCTTGGAGACTTTGTGTGTGTAAGTAATACGCAACTATAATTATGTGATACTTGTTTATATTGACAATTGTGCTGTTTTACACTGCAACATTGTGCAATTAATATTACATATGTCTAGCTTGTGTGCTTAGCTGTTGTGTAGCTGCTAGTGCCTAGTAGCATTTTTTGGTGACACCTTGTGGCCACAATAACTCATGAAGTTAAGCTCATGATGCAGCAAGTTGAATGATGCAGACACGTTTGTTACTGGATACTTTCTAATTTCTTCTGCCTTGGAGACTTTGTGTGTGTAAGTAATACGCAACTATAATTATGTGATACTTGTTTATATTGACAATTGTGCTGTTTTACACTGCAACATTGTGCAATTAATATTACATATGTCTAGCTTGTGTGCTGTTGTGTGCTTAGCTGTTGCGTAGCTGCTAGCGCCTTGCGGCCTTTTTTTGGTGACATCTTGTGGCCACAATAATTCATGAAGTTAAGCTCATGATGCAGCAAGTTGAATGATGCGGATACTTTTGTTACTGAATACTTTCTCTAAGTAATACTCGCAACTGATTGACACTTGTTTATATTGACAAATGTGCTGATTTAGACTGAAATACCGTTCAAATATTATTACGTACGTCTAGCTTGTGTGATTATCTGTTGTGTAGCTGCTAGCTCCTGTTTACCTTTTGTAAATGACTTTAGTGAAATGGAAAAAATGGTGTGTTTATTAGATGTTCTCTGGCTTTGCATAAGTAAACACGCTGCAGGACTGCTTGTATCGGAGCGATTATAGCTGAGATGTTTGATACAAACAGATATATTCAAAGTCAGACCAGGACAACCATCATTGAAATCACTTTTGTGTTTACCTTGCAAGTGACATCATTCCATGAGAATTAAAGGGCATTGAATGAAGGTTATTTTGTGCCTTTATTAACAAAGCTTTTTTCGGACAATTCATTTGTGTTGCTGAATTTTTGCGTACATTTTTTTAATTATGCTGACAATTTTATTGAATAATAATCTATGAGCGAAATTGTGTGTTTTAAAATTCAGGGTGTAAAAATTGAGTGTAATAAGTGAGTGTATAACAAACCAGTGTAGAAATATTCCGTGCTATATATAGTGAAATATTTGTTGCTTTATTATGCCAGACTTACTTCAGGTGAATGACAAGTTCTAAGACAGGATCGGTTCATTTACCTGAAGTCAGTGTTGACGCAACATATTTTTCTTACAATTATTTTTTTTTAAAGCTATTTTTCTTAGACAGACTTTTTATACACTGAATTTTACACACATTTTTTTTCCCCCACATTTTTTTTACACTGAATTTTTCTTACATTTAATTTTTCTTACCGATTTTCATTACAATGTTTTTCTTATACAACATTTTTCTTACACTGAATTTTATACACATTTTTCTTACTGTTTTCTTTTTTTACACTGAATTTTTATACACAAATTTTCTTACACTGAATTTTCTTTCACTGATTTGTTTACACTGATTTTTTCTTACATTTAATTTTTATGCACGGATTTTTCTTACATTGAGTTTTCTTACTGATTTTCATTATGTTTTTCTTAAACAATATTTTTCTTACACTGAATTTTTTTAGCACTGAATTTTATACACATATTTTTCTTACTGTTTTCTTTTTTTACACTGAATTTTTATACACTGATTTTCTTACACCGAATTTTCTTTCACTGATTTGTTTACACTGAATGTTTCTTACATTTAATTTTTATGCACGGATTTTTCTTACATCGAGTTTTCTTACTGATTTTCATTACAATGTTTTTCTTATACAACATTTTTCTTACACTGAATTTTTATACACAGATTTTTCTTACTGTTTTTTTTTTTTACACTAAATTTTTATACACTGATTTTCTTACACTGAATTTTCTTTCACTGATTTGTTTACACTGATTTGTCCTACATTTATTTATTTTTTTACATATAATTTTTTTACTGATTTTTCTTACATTGAATTATTTTTCACTGATTTTTCTTACACTGACTTTTTTATATACTGAATTTTACACACCTTTTTTACAATTATTTTTTTACACAGAATTCTTCTTACATTGAATTTTTATGCACTGATTTTTCTTACTGATTTTCATTACAATGTTTTTCTTATACAACATTTTTCGTACACTGAATTGTTTTTGCACTGAATTTTTACACATATTTTTCTTACAGTTTTCTTTTTTTTTACACAGAATTTTTATACACTGATTTTCTTACACTGAATTTTCTTTCACTGATTTGTTTACACTAATTTTTCCTACATTTAATTTTTTTTTTACATATACCGTATTTCCTTGAATTGGCGCAGGGAATATAGTATTCGCACGTCTAGAATTACTGCCGGGTCAAACTCGTTTCTCAAAATAATTAACGCATGCTTGGCCTTATCGCCGGTTTATTATTGAAGCTGGATCAAATTCGTTTCGCAAAATATTAATTTTATTATCGCATGTCTGTAATTTTCGCCGGGTCAAACTCGTTTCGCAAAATATTTAGCATATGGCTAGAACTTCCACCGGGTCAAATTCGTTACGTCACGAGTGACGCATCTGTCCTCATTTTCAAAATGGAGGAAACTGCTTTCAGTAGTTTACAATCGCACAAAGGAAAAAAGATAAAGAGCTTTTCAGTAGGATTTAAGGTCCAAGCTATTGAATACCTGTACAGTATGCTAAAGAGAACAGTAAGCAGCTATGTTTTATTAATATACCGTAGCTGCGTGTGTGAAATACTGTATAAGTCATTAAATGACTCCCGCCTCCTGGTGGTAGAGGGCGCTGCCGCGCTAGTGATCCTTCTTGCGACTTCCGGTACTGCAGAAGAAGTGAACACACGCAGCAAGAGATTTTTTTTTCTGTCCTCTGCCTGAACTTTTAAAATGGAGGATTACATACATAAAATAAAACAGTTTTCTAAACTGGACTTTCAATCGAAGCAGGAGGTAATAATTAAAGGAATATCTCCATCGAAACAGAGACTTTTAAAACTGAAGAAAGAAAATAAGGAAGACTTCTATAAACAAGTTATCGATGCTTTTGGTCAGAAGGAGCTGCAAATGGACTCCATTTATAAGTACAGGTAATCAATCAATCAATCAATCAATGTTTATTTATATAGCCCTAAATCACAAGTGTCTCAAAGGGCTGTACAAGCCACAACGACATCCTCGGTACAGAGCCCACATACGGGCAAGGAAAAACTCACCCCAGTGGGACGTCGGTGAATGACTATGAGAAACCTTGGAGAGGACCGCATATGTGGGTAACCCCCCCCCTCTAGGGGAGACCGAAAGCAACGGATGTCGAGTGGGTCTGACATAACATTGTGAAAGTCCAGTCCACAGTGGATCCAACACATCAGCGGGAGTCCAGTCCACAGCGGGGCCAACAGGAAACCATCCCGAGCGGAGACGGGTCAGCAGCGCAGAGAGACCATAATAACGTTTTTTTTAATTAAATGTGCTTTTCATGATGGTATGCTTACATCACACTCAAAGCGCACGCCTAAATTTTATGGATTCCTTTTGGTAAACGCCGGAGTGAGAAGAGGTTTTAAAATAATTACCGCATGCACGGCCATCCCGCCGGTTTCCGGTAAACGCAGGTGTGACAGGAGGTTTTAAATTAATTAACGCCCCTGCGGCTATTCAAGGAAATACGGTAATTTTTTTACAGATTTTTCTCACATTGAATTATTTTTCACATATTTTTCTTACACTGATTTTTTCACACTGATATTTCTTACTGAATTTTTACACACTGAATTTTAAAACACGATATTTAAAAAACTGCACATTTTGCTGACCATTTTTTCCCCCGAATGAAATTGTCAGCATAATTTGGTGTAAAAAATGTACTTAATTTGTATCTCGTTACATTAACACAGTGTTAAAAAAAACTTTCCTAATAAAGACAAACATTAACCTCCATACATTATTTTTGTTTTAAAACGTTATCCTCACCGTTTCAAAAGTACCAATTTGGCACCGACCGGTATGGGAGCACATATAAACAATACCAAACCCGAGCAGAGAGGAGTTCTAATAAATCCCAAACACACCCACTGCTGCCGCTCACACTTAATATAACAAACGATGATGTCATGTCTCACCTGGGAAGAAAGACAGGTTTGAAAAAGTAGCCCTCAGCTTGCGAACACAGACTGGACTCGGTTCCAACAAACTGTTCCATGTAGCTGGACAAGCACTGAAACATCAAACACTACGTTACTCCCCTGCACCACCCATCACGTGACTGATGGTGTTCAACGTGCGTCACCTGAACATCTAAGGGGTCGTCAGCCTGGGCCTCCTCGGTGTCCAACAGCTCCACGGTCATCGTCACGTCGCCCTTGTTTTGAAGAAACATCACCTGAGAGAAACCCGGCAGACGTAAGTCACTTTGCCATATTGTTGCCTTCATGACAGTATTTCTTTTATTGTGCTTATACTTTGCAGGAGTGCTAACAGTAGTCAGTGCAGCTGGTTTGAATTGTTATTGAGAGAAATAAGACCACCAAAATATCAGAAACGTCTCAGTATGAAGCCATTAACTTTCACCACAAAATACAATGGTAGATGACAACAATGTATCCCATAGAGCAGTGTTTTTCAACCTTTTTTGAACCGAGGCACATTTTTTTCATTGAACAAAATGCGGAGGCACACCACCAGCAGAAATCATAAAAAAATGAGACTCAGTTGACAGTAAAAAGTCGTTGTCGCAATTGTTGGATATGACTTTAAAGCATAACCAAGCATGCATCACTATAGCTCTTGTCTCAAAGTAGGTGTACTGTCACCACCTGTCACATCACACCCTGACTTATTTGGACTTTTTGGCTGTCTCCCTGTGCGTAGTGTTTTACTTCTTGTCTTGTGCTCCTATTTTAGTGGCTTTTCCTGTTTTGTTGGTGTTTCCCTGTAGCAGTTTCATGTCTTCCTTGAATGCTATCCCCCGCATCTGCTCTGTTTTAGCAATCAAGACTATTTAAGTTGTTGCTATCCTTTTTTGTGTGGACATTGTTGATTGCCATGTCAGTGTTCGGATGTACTTTGTGGACGCCGTCTTTGCTCCACAGTAAGTCTTTGCTGTCGTCCAGTATTCCGTTTTTGTTGACTTTGTAGCCAGTTCAGTTTCGTTCTGCATAGCCTTCCCTAAGCTTCAATGCCTTTTCTTAGGGGCACTCACCTTTTGTTTATTTGTGGTTTAAGCATTAGATACGACGACAAACACTTGTCGTCTCACACCCATAGGGAGTCTTCTATTTTCCTGGGAAAAAGTGTCCTCTGCACTGGACATTTGTTTACGTCAGTTACATATTTCAGGGGAAAACTGATTTGATCATGCAGACGTACCTAATGTGTGTATTCGGGTTGCGCGATATCAGCGATAACTGATATAAATTTGGCCGACGATATAATTTTTTATCATTTATCATTATAATCGTGATATTGCATGTTGATGACACATTCAAAATGTGTCTGCAAATTTGACAGCAACAAGCAAACACACACGTCATAAACACAAAGTAGCATTCTAGCTAGCGGCTAACTTCCCTCCACAGTGTAAATCCAATTCTAGGTAGGGGTGGGTACCAAATTTGTTTTATTTTTTAAAAAAAAGTTTAACATGCACCGATTCTTGTAAACTCCAATGGTGCCATGTTACGGTACCTGGGTTACGCTTGACGTCACACCCGGTTGCAAACTCAGTCAGGTCTGTGGCACTTTGTGATCACTCCAGCAGCACTGAGAGCGGACCCAGCCAAACTCCCTTTAAGTGATTTTGCAATTTTCAATGCAAGCAATGCGGAGGCACACCACCAGCAGAAATCATAAAAAAATGAAACTCAGTTGATAGTAAAAAGTCGTTGTCACAATTGTTGGATATGACTTTAAAGCATAACCAAGCATGCATCACTATAGCTCTTGTCTCAAAGTAGGTGTACTGTCACTACCTGTCACACCACACCCTGACTTATTTGGACTTTTTGGCTGTTTTCCTGCATGTAGTGTTGTACTTCTTGTCTTGCGCTCCTATTTTGGTGGCTTTTTCTCTTTTTTTGGTATTTTCCTGTAGCAGTTTCATGTCTTCCTTTGAGCGATATTTCCCGCATCTACTTTGTTTTTATCCTTCTTCGTGGGGACATTGTCGATTGTCATGTCATGTTCGGATGTACATTGTGGACGCCGTCTTTGCTCCACAGTAAGTTTTTGCTGTCGTCCAGCATTCTGTTTTTGTTGACTTTGCAGCCAGTTCAGTTTTAATTTTGTTCTGCATAGCCTTCCCTAAGCTTCAATGCCTTTTCTTAGGGGCACTTACCTTTTGTTTATTTTTTGTTTAAGCATTAAATACCTTTTTACCTGCACACTGCCTCCCGCTGTTTCCGACATCTACAAAGCAATTAGCTACCTGCTGCCACCTACTGATATGGAAGAGTATTACACGGTTACTCTGCCCAGCTCTAGACAGCACCGACACTCAACAACAACACATCATTTGCAGACTATAATTACTGCTTTGCAAAAATTATTTTTACCCCAAATAGGTGAAATTAGATCATCTCCCACGGCACACCAGACTGTATCTCACGACACACTAAAACACTTTCCTAGTGTGTGTAAAAGCCCAGACTTTGCACCGACCTTGAAGCAGTTCTCTTCAGCCATGGCTCTCTCAGCCTTCCACTGGTAGCTGGTCTCCCAGGCGGCGCGTACACACTGCGACGAGAGGTTCCCCCCGGCGGCCCCCCTCTTCCTCTCGGCCAGATAGAGCTCCACCACCTGCAGACACACCTCGTCGCTCACCAGGTGCTGCAGCTGGAGTGGCACAGGAAAGTGGGCGGAGTTAAGGCCTGCGCGTGGGCGGCAGGGGCCGGTTTTCGCGTGACGCTCACCTGTCTGATGATGTTGTGGATGACCTTGTCGATGGTGAAGCCGATGTAGGCGTGGATGGTGAACATCTCACGCAGGGTGTCCTCGTACTGAGTGGAATCCAGATTGCCGTCCAGCAGGCTGCGCACCATGTCCAGGAAGGCTGGGTAGTACTCCTCCAGCTCCACCTCACCTGCACGCACGTCACATGTGTTACTTACGCACGCTACATGGAAACATGGAGTCCCAAACATATTTGAATGTTATCAAGTGACAACTTTTTTAGGACTGTCGATACAATTTTATCTAGGGATGTCCGATAATGGCTTTTTGCCGATATCCGATATGGCGATATTGTCCAACTCTTTAATTACCGATACCGATATCAACCGATATATTCAGTCGTGGAATTAACACATTATTATGCCTAATTCGGACAACCAGGTATGGTGAAGATAAGGTACTTTTTAAAAAAAATGAATCAAATAAAATAAGATAAATAAATTAAAAACATTTTCTTGAATAAAAAAGAAAGTAAAACAATATAAAAACAGTTACATAGAAACTAGTAATTAATGAAAATTTGTAAAATTAACTGTTAAAGGTTAGTATTATTAGTGGAGCAGCAGCACGCACAATCATGTGTGCTTACGGACTGTATCCCTTGCAGACTGTATTGATATATATTGATATATAATGTAGGAAGCAGAATATTAATAACAGAAAGAAACAACCCTTTTGTGTGAATGAGTGTAAATGGGGGAGGGAGTTTTTTTGGCTTGGTGCACTAATTGTAAGTGTATCTTGTGTTTTTTATGTGGATTTAATAAAAAATAAAAATAAAATAAAATAAAATAAAAAAACGATACTGATAATAAAAAAAAACGATACCGATAATTTCCGATATTACATTTTAACGCATTTATCTGCCAATAATATCGGCAGACCGATATTATCGGACATCTCTAATTTTATCACTTCCGATAGCCTTTTGAGTATTGGCCGATATCGAAAAGGCTTAATTAAGTGAAATTAGTCAGAGTGTGAGAAAACACTAACTTATGCTGTCTTTAACTAAAAGGCCTTAGTGGCCACATGTGTGGACAGCACCTTTTAGCTCTTATTTCCAAAATTGTGTACACTACTGAATTGGGGTCTTATGGCCTCTTATGTGGGCACTTATACTGCCGTCTGGTGGTGTCAGAAGAGTATAACATTCAATGGAATTTGGAAAAAAATAAGTGTAAAAATAAGAATTAGCATGTCACTAAACATGAAGGACACGTTTGTGTACTTATGGACCAAGTACATCATATCAAAAGATGATTCTTAGTTTTTATTCTAATTAGGCTCCAATAAGCCCAGATAGCAAAGAGAAATAAAAAAAAGCATGTAAACAAAGCTTGGGCCTTAAGAGGTGAAGTTGAGGGGTAATTGTTTTTGGTGCCACTTAGTGGGCACAATAGTTCATGAAGTAAAGCTCACGATGCGGACACTTGTGTTACTGAATGCATTAATCCTCTGTTATTCAGAACTATGAATATTTGAGACATGTTTATATCGACAAAGGTGGTGTTTTACACTGCAATATTGTTCAATTAAGGACACTTCTTATGTACACTACCGTTCAAAAGTTTGGGGTCACCCAAACAATTTAGTGGAATAGCCTTCATTTCTAAGAACAAAAATAGACTGTCGAGTTTCAGATGAAAGTTCTCTTTTTCTGGCCATTTTGAGCGTTTAATTGACCCCACAAATGTGATGCTCCAGAAACTCAATCTGCTGAAAGGAAGGTCAGTTTTGTAGCTTCTCTAACGAGCTAAAGTGTTTTCAGATGTGTGAACATGATTGCACAAGGGTTTTCTAATCATCAATTAGCCTTCTGAGCCAATGAGCAAACACATTGTACCATTAGAACACTGGAGTGATAGTTGCTGGAAATGGGCCTCTATACACCTATGTAGATATTGCACCAAAAACCAGACATTTGCAGCTAGAATAGTCATTTACCAAATTAGCAATGTATAGAGTGTATTTCTTTCAAGTTAAGACTAGTTTAAAGTTATCTTCATTGAAAAGTACAGTGCTTTTCCTTCAAAAATAAGGACATTTCCATGTGACCCCAAACTTTTGAACGGTAGTGTATGTCTAGCTTGTGTGCTTAGCTGTTGTGTAGCTGCTGGCTCCTAGTACCATACCATACCAACTTTATTTATAAAGCCCTTTAAAAACAACCACAGTTGAAGAACAAAGGGCTGTACACCACAAAGAAATAAGAGGCAAAGGACATACTAAAAAATAACATCTAAACAGAAGTAAAATACACATTGAAATGAAACACAAATTATCCTAAGAACAATTTGTGAGATAAAAAGCAGTTAAAAAGTTCAAAACAGTTAAAAAAGTTAAAAACTGTATAAAGTCTCATGCTGGGTTAAAAGCCAGTGAATAAAAATGGGTTTCAAGAAGGATCTTTAAAAGTAGTCAAAGAAGTAGTAGCCTGCAGTCTTCCATGTTTTGCTTCTTTTGCAACTGACTTGACTAAAATGGAAGAAAAGTCCAACTTTGAGTGTTAATTGGAGGACATTTAGATGTTACCTGTAAGAAGTGAAGGATTGCTTCCATCAGACATTTTACATGCCACTCTATTTAGCAACTGTTTTTGTGTAGAAGCTGACTCTACTTTATTACTCCAGTACTCTTGTTTTGTTCTGTATATTGTACAGTTTTTTGTATATTGTACAGGATTGCTTATTGTTTTTATTGGATAGTAGTCTGTTTATTTAAATTCTTATTTTTTTAATCTTTATTACTCAAGTGATTTATTTTTATTGCATATTTGTTTCCACTACCGCACCTTAAATTGGAGTCCTTAATCTCGTTATATGCAAATATAATGACAATAAAGTCATCAAAAAATCATCAAAAAATCTATTGTATTCTTCTATTCTCAGGGAGGAACACACAATAATGTCAATATACTTGTACCTGTGCAAATGGCAACAAACATCTATTCCAGAGGTCACCAACCTTTTTGAAAGCAAGAGCTACTTCTTGGGTAGTGATTAATGCGAAGGGCTACCAGTTTGATACACACTTAAATAAATTGCCAGAAATAGCCAATTTGCTCAATTTACCTTTAACTCTAAGTTATTATTAATAATTAATGATATTTACACTTAATTGAACGGTTTAAAAGAGGAAAAAACACGAAAAAAATGACAATTAAATTTTGAAACATAGTTTATCTTCAATATCGACTCTTTAAAATTCAAAATTCAACCGAAAAAAAGAATAGAAAAACTAGCTAATTCGAATCTTTTTGAAAAAAAAAAAAAACATTAGTAATTTTTCCTGATTAAGATTAATTTTAGAATTTTGATGACATATTTTAAATAGGTTAAAATCCAATCTGCACTTTGTTAGAATATATAACAAATTGGACCAAGCTATATTTCTAACAAAGACAAATCATTATTTCTTCTAGATTTTCCAGAACAAAAATTTTAAAAGAAATTTAAAAGACTTTGAAATAAGATTTAAATTTGATTCTACAGATTTTCTAGATTCGCCAGAATATTTTTTTTTAATTTTAATCATAAGTTTGAAAAAATATTTCACAAATATTCTTCGTCGAAAAAACAGAAGCTAAAATGAAGAATTAAATTAAAATGTATTTGTTATTCTTTACAATAAAAAAAATAAATTTACTTGAACATTGATTTAAATTGTCAGGAAAGAAGAGGAAGGAATTTAAAAGGTAAAAAAGGTATATGTGTTTTAAACTCCTAAAATCATTTTTAAGGTTGTATTTTTTCTCTAAAATTGTCTTTCTGAAAGTTATAAGAAGCAAAGTAAAAAAAAAATAATGAATTTATTTAAACAAGTGAAGACCAAGTCTTTAAAATATTTTCTTGGATTTTCAAATACTATTTGAGTTTTGTCCCTCTTAGAATTAAAAATGTCGGGCAAAGTGAGACCAGCTTGCTAGTAAATAAATAAAATGTAAAAAATAGAGGCAGCTCACTGGTAAGTGCTGCTATTTGAGCTATTTTTAGAACAGGCCAGCGGGCTACTCATCTGGTCCTTACGGGCTACCTGGTGCCCGCGGGCACCGCGTTGGTGACCCATGATCTATTCTATTGTATGCCGATAAAATTCAACACTTGTCTGTTTGCTGATATCGGTCCGGTAGCATCCAATATCGGATTGGGGCATCCTTACATTTTTTGCCGGGAGAAAAAAATAAACTCTCGAAAAGGAAGACATGTTCTCATCACATTTCTTCACTAGTAGGGTTATGCAAATGTTAAAATTTAGCATGTACACTTTGGAAAGACTATTTTTGTCCATGTCTGCAGTCACTGGTAGTGTGGTGTACGAAAAGCAAATAACCACCAGTGTCTTTTTTGTTTTAATCAACTCAAAAAGATGTCAGTAGCTGCATTTGTAGTATCATTAGTGGTCAGCATGCGGTATCTGATAGTGCTGCTAGGATCCTGATGAGAGTGCGGAAATACGACCACATCACACCAGTTCTCAAATCCCTTCACTGGCTTCCTGTCCCACTCAGGATTAAATACAAAGTCTCCCTACTAACCCACCAGTGCCTCCATGGAAATTCCCCCCTCTACCTCAAAGAACTGCTCACCCCCAAATCCTCCACACCACACCTGCGCTCCGGACAGACTAACCTCCTCCAACCTCCGAGGACAAAGCTACGAACAATGGGAGACCGGGCTTTCCGCTTCGCCGCTCCCAGTCTGTGGAACGCTCTCCCTGACCACCTGAGGGCGCCACAGACTGTGGATGCTATTAAAAAAGGCTTAAAAACCCCTCTTTTTAAAAAAGCATTTTTTTAGATTAATGCGTGCTAGTTCTAGTTTTTATTTTTATTTATTTTTATTATCTTCTTCTTCTTTTTTTAATACACTGCAGCACTTTGAGGTTGTTTGCTCAATGTAAAGTGCTTTTTACAAATAAAATCTATTATTATTATTAGGGATGTCCGATAATGGCTTTTTGCCGATATCCGATATTCCGATATTGTCCAACTCTTTAATTACAGATACCGATATCAACCGATACCGATATCAACCGATATATACAGTCGTGGAATTAACACATTATTATGTCTAATTTGGACAACCAGGTATGGTGAAGATAAGGTACTTTTAAAAAAAAATTATAAAATAAAATAAGATAAATAAATTAAAAACATTTTCTTTAATAAAAAAGAAAGTAAAACAATATAAAAACAGTTACATAGAAACCAGTAATTAATGAAAATGAGTGAAATGAAGTGTTAAAGGTTAGTACTATTAGTGGAGCAGCAGCACACACAATCATGTGTGCTTACGGACTGTATCCCTTGCAGACTGTATTGATATATATTGATATATAATGTAGGAAGCAGAATATTAATAACAGAAAGAAACAACCCTTTTGTGTGAATGAGGAGGGAGGTTTTTTGGGTTGGTGCATTAATTGTAAGTGTATCTTGTGTTTTTTATGTTGATTTAATTTAAAAAACAAAACAAAAAAAAACAAAAACGATACCGATAATAAAAAAAACGATACCGATAATTTCCGATATTACATTTTAACGCATTTATCGGCCGATAATATCGGCAGGCCGATATTATCGGACATCCTTAATTATTATTATTATCTTTTTCTACATCTGCAGAAACGTGTTTTTTGTGCTACTAGCAGTAGAGCTGAGTACCATTCACATTTGAACATATTCCCAGGTACCGGTACTCAACGGTATATTTGTGCTTGTTAATAAGTGATAATAACTGTTAATTGTTTGATGATAAGATTTTATTTTTTAATGTAGGACAAGCGGTAGGAAATGGATGGATGGATTATGATAACTGTGCTGTCTAGTTATGATTACTTTAGACCAGACCTGGGCAAATTAAGGCCCGGGGGCCACATGCGGCCCGTTAAGCTTTTCAATCTGGCCCGCCAGACATTCCCAAACATTTTTTTTTAGATGTTTAAGATGGAAAGTGTAGCTGCCATTATGATGTTTTCTAATGACTGTAAGTCTTGAACTATACTAAGTATTTCAATGGTTGGAATCGGCGCTTTTGGATGATATTCCAGTTGCTATGGTAATCTAATTAGTTACTATGGTAATCTAATTAGTTACACTGTAAAAAAAAATCCCATTTTTATGGTTAATTTACTCTAAATTTCTACTGTAATTTTTCTTTTTTTTTTAAATAGTTTATAAAACTGTAGAATTGAAGACATAATCTGTAAATAAACACTCCGCCTGTTATTTTAAGTAATATGCCAGTAATGACAAACTATGTATATTTCAATTTTTTTTTACAGAAAAATACCAAATTAATTATACATACCATTTTTTGTTTTCTTAAATTACTTTCAAATTCAGGTAATATTACGATATTTTTCCGTAAAACGTTTCATGAAAATTTATGTAATTATAATGTTTTTGATAATTATTTGGTTTACAGTGTTTTACTTTAATTTTATGGTTTTCGTTTGGAAGCCGTAGCTGCCAGTAGATGACCGTTTTTTTACAGAATTTTTTTTTTACAGTGTACTATGGTCATCTAATTAGTTACTATGGTAATCTAATTAGTTACTATGGTCATCTAATTAGTTACTATGGTAATCGACGTCACAGCAGCTCAGACGAGGCACCAAGCAGTGTGGGCGGGAAGCGCTTCCACAGACGCGGAAGGAGATTTTCACAACAAAGTTCTAAAGTTTAGTGATATACCGTATTTCCTTGAATTGGCGCCGGGAATATGGTATTCGCATGCCTCGAATTACAGCCGGGTCAAACTCGTTTCGCAAAATAATTAGCACATGCTTGGCACTTCCGCCGGGTCAAATATGAGTCAATAAATGACTCCCGCCTCCTGGTGGTGGAGGGCGCTAGTGATCCTTCTTGCGACTGCTGGTACTGCAGAAGAGTGCTGCAGAAGAAGACAACCGGCAGCAAGAGTGCGCAGCCATTGTTTGCTTGGACTTTTACCATGAAGGATTACATATCTAAAATAAAACAGTTTTCTAAACTGGACTTTCAATCGAAGCAGGAGGTAATACTTAAAAGGAAGATCTCCATCGAGACAGAGAGACTTTTAAAACTGAAGAAAGATAAGGAAGACTTCTAAATCGATGCTTTTCTTCAAAAGGAGCTGGCATGGACTCATTTATACCTAAAGGTAAGACAATAATAACGTTTTTTTTATTAAATGCGCTTTTCATGATAAGGTAAGCGCCGGAGTGAGAAGAGGTTTTAAAATAATTAGCGCATGCTTGGCCATCCCGCAGGCTTCTGGTAAGCGCCGGAGTGACAGGAAGTTTTAAATTAATTAGCGCCCCTGCGGCTAATCAAGGAAATACGGTATCAGTTTGTAAGTTGGTTCATTTTGTACCCTTCGCGTTCATATTTCACTGTTTGTTGCATTTTTGTTGCGTTTCACATGATTGTAAAATATGTCGATCGAAAGGGGGTGTGACATTCATATTTTGTCAATATTCAGTGTTTTATCGTTCATAGGAAAATGTAAAATTCCATTACGTTTTTTAAGGCGGGTCTGTCATGACGTTTTTAGCATTCAATGAGACATTATTGTGAGGTTTTGTATTAGTGTTCCTAAAAATAGATATACCGGCCCCCAGACATATTTTTTTCTCTAAATGTGGCCCCCGAGTCAAAATAATTGCCCAGGCCTGCTTTAGACTCATTTGCAATGCAGTTGCACTTCCAAGACATTAGATGGCAGTATTCTATAGGTTATCTATGGTGTGTTGTCTGACAAGGAAGTAGCTTTTTCCAAGAAGCTAAGGTTGCATGCACCAATGTGTTTATACTGTAAGTATTGTGCTTATTGCACACCAGCTGTTTGACTGTAACATTCATCTTAGCTGTAGCTTACTTTGCCACATTTGGAGGAGTTCAAATTGCCATGAAAAAAATCCCATTTATAAAAAAAGAGGGAGAGGGAGTTTGGCTGAGTCATCCCTAAATATGCTTGAGTGACTGTTAATGTGCAGCCGCTAAAACGTGACGTCACGTGCAACAAAGGTATCAAAATATGGCACCTTTTGATTTTAGGTCAATTTATACTCTGAATTGGATGGCTGCCTATGAAAGTACAGAATTCGATACCCATCCCAACTCAGCAGCCATGCTCACTGTATCTGTATGTAAATTAAAACGACAGAATGGACTAAGTAAAGAACTTAAAGTGGCGTGGCTCAGATGGTAGAGCGGCCAAAGCCAGCCACTTGAGGGTTTCTAGCTTCCGCCATCCTTGTCATGGCCACCGGGTCCTTGGACAAGTAACATACAACGTAAAGCGCAGGTATAGCAAAACGCTATATAAACACAGACCCGGTACCATTTACCATTTTTTAAACATTGTCGGAATATGATGGGAGTTTAAGAAACAGTATAAGCATATGGTGTTCATAAAGTATAAAGAAGAAGTACTGAAGCACGCTTAGTTGGGATTTTTTCTTGCCCTGATGTGGGATCTGAGCAGAGGATGTCCTTTGAGACACTTGTTAATAAGGGCTGTATAAATAAACTTTGACTTTCTGATACACCCATGAAATGCTCCTTATGGGACAGGAGTGGCACCAGACAAGCGTTGCTATTTATTAAATAAGCAAAAACGTGTGGATTTGTTCAAATGTTCCAAATGACTGTCATAGTGTTGTTTAAAAAAAGAACTCAACGTTGTTGCCCTAGGGCAGGGGTGGGCAATTAATTTTTACCGGGGGCCGCATGAGCAACCCGAGCACTGCTGGAGGGCCACATCGACAATATTTCAATTAAATTTTGCTCAATATTATTTTTGATATATACCGTAAGACGAATAATAATAATAATAATAATAATAAATAATAATAGTAATACTTCAACATAGTGTGTGTAACAGCATTCCATGACTAATATAAATAAATTAACATGAATAATAAATGACAGTAAAATAAGCACACGTATGACTGAGGAGTCATAGTGTAACTTTGTGTGGTGTTTGAGTTGTCCGACTTTTTGTGTGGCCATAAACGCACCAGTGGTTTAGTGCTATGCGTGTTGGTGACAGATGACAAGTTGGTTTGTATGGCAGAAAATGACTAGTTTTTCCAGATAGAAGTGTGAAAACTCATGTTTTTGGTGTGGTTATGTCCGAATATAAACAGTTTTGCTCAATAAAGTGATCGATATAATTCCTGGCCTCGAAGCATCTCGATAGACGTTACAATAATTGAACGGTGTTCAATTGAACGGTGTTGATGAACACCGTTAGGGCCGCTTGTTGTCACTGTCACTCAGAGTTGCATTGCAAAATTACATAGAATAAATATGTTTATTTTGTTTAGAATTCAGATGGGATTTGATTTGGTGCGCGGTATATATTTGCTGCGCGCAGAGGACGCTTGAGCAGTGCGCAATTGCGCAGGCGCGCACCTTAGAGGGAACGTTGCTCGGCAGTCCATGTCTTGTTGGAAACACGCCATTCCTCATCAACTTTTCTCTTTTTAGCGTCTCGGGTGTAAAGCGTGCATCACTTGTCGCTGCATGTGCACCTTCACTCGCAGGTTACACGCGCCCATAAATAATACTTTTCAAAATAAAAGCAGCACAGTTGTATTGCGCGCACGACATAGATGTTTTTTCAACTTTATTTTGTGATTGCAGCTGTTCACATTCACTCACAATCACGCACACGCATACGTCCACACGGAAGTAATACAAATAACGATTTTCAAAACAAAAGCAGCACCTTTGTATTGCACACTCGACATAGATACTTTTCAAAATTTATTTTGTAATTTATAATTGGCCTCACGCGGGCCGGACAGGGCCGCAGAATGCCCAGGTCTGCCCTAGGGTAAACTGGGTAACACATGGCACACTGACAAAGCTTAACCTATTGATACTATAACAATCTACAAGGTTAATATAGGTTGCTTCTCTTTCTTCCCCTCCATCTTTCTGCATTCTTTTGTATCTGTAGTTATCATTCCGTATATGTATTGTTGCATTTGAACAACTGTATTGTTGATAATAGAGGTCAATTATTGCCATTGTTCATTATCAATAGTGATATTTCTATTGGTATTTGTATTGCTCCATTTGTAGTGTAATTGTCATTACTGTATTATTATTTATTTCGCTAACTGCTTCTTTGCTATCACTTTTACCATCATATTTGTACATATCCTATTTGCTAATGTTGCTCTATTGTTGTTGTTGTTATTGTTGTGTTTGCTGTTGTTTTTGTCTCTCTGTCTTATCCCCCTCTTGTCCCCACAACTTCCCCCTGTCTTCCTTTTTTCCCTCTTTCTATCCCCTCCTGCTGCGGCCCGGCTGCACCGAATGATAATATAAATACAATTAATAAAGTCAAATACAAATAAGGCAACAAGAGAAGTATCCTACACTTCTCTTCTGTAAAGTAAATGTGAACAGTCGATATGGGCATCTACATCTACTATATGATTTGTCTGAGAAGCTGGACAGGACAAAAAAATAAAATAATAATAATAATAAAAATAAATAAATAAATAAAAAAGAACACTTAAGCGCTGACAGAGGCATTAGAACGTTGGTTCTGCTGCTGTACAATGTACTGTACATGTATACTTGTCAATAAATGACCATGTGGTCATAAAGAGCTAAAATGAAGTTGTGTACTGTGAAAGTATATATAAACATACATCATCTCTCCAATTAAAAGGTAAATAAACAACCCGGCTGCTAACATAAAAGCAGGGAATGGAACTTACTGGGCTGTTTGAGGCGCAGCTCCATGGCGAGGTCACATGCCTTTTCCCGCCTCCCTTCGGCCACCAGCAGCCGCTCCCTGCTCTGCTCGGCTCGGTGATCCAGCAGCTGTCGCTCGGCCTGCCGGTAAACCCGCAGCAGGCGCGAGCACAGAGTCTGGTGCAGTCGCAGGAAGAAATACCAGTTGTTGTTGACAAAGAACAAATTATAGACGCCGTCCAGCTCCTTCTGGTGCTCTGCTTCGGGGTCACGCAGGTCCACCTTCTCCACGGGTGCACTCGAACTGGTCTCTACAGGCGTGGATCCCGGGGCGGAGCTGGGGGTGCTTGCAGTTTGGACCGTGCTGCCCGGGGTGCTGGAGGATTCTGTGTCTGCTGGTTGGGATGGGCTGCCGCGTCTCCGTCGGGACTCGCTGTTTATTTGCTGCTGGCTTTGGGGCTGGACTTGGGCTGGTTGTGGTTGGGGCTGACTACTGGTGGCTGCTGATGCGTTAGGAGTGTTAGCATTTCCTCCTGATGTTGTCGTCGTCGTCGTCGTCGTCGTCGTCGCCGCCGCTACTGCTGATGTTACAGCTGCCGCCCCTCGTTCTCCTCCCTCCTCCGGCTCGGCCTCCTCGTCCGTCCATTCTTCTGTGTCACTGAGCTCGCCGCGGCGTGAGAAGAACAGGTCGGGAACAAAGTGCTGGATGATGCGCTTGATGTGGTCCTTGTCGTCCTTGTGGATGGTGGGCTGGCGTTTGACGTGGTAGATGATGAGCGAGGCGGCGTCCTCCAAGATTTGTTTGTCCTCGTACGTGAAGACCATGTGCGGCTCGCTGGTGGTGGCCACACTGGAACCGTTGCGGCCCTGCTGGCCCACACCGCCTTCTTCCGTGCTCTGCTCCTGTCGCTAAAACAGACGACAAGATGATGAGCTGTTTGCCAAACAAATACACTCAAAGACGACAAGTACAAGATATTTCTTGAAGGCGAAGCAGTCTTGTTTTTTTGTTCAAACTTAACACACATCATCTGTTCTATATTTATTCTATGCAAAGGGTCTCCAGAGAGAAACATCCCAGGTTGCTCAAACACACAACAGATGCCTCACTTTGTTTACACACCGTCATTCATAAAAAATAAAAAATGACTTTAATGAATTGATTCTGTCTGCCTCCAAGAAGATGAGGAAGAAGGAAGCACATGAATGCAGAATGGCAGAGTTAAACAAACATGTAGATTTAAAAATACATGTATTTTGCCGCACTAATTGTGTCAGGCAACAGCTAACAAAAAGTGGAAAAGGGTCATTAAGACAAGATCATTTGTATAAAAAAGAAGCTAAAAGCTATACCTGCATTCTTAAATACCCTCTGTGAGTGTCTGTGATGCTGCATGAAATAATACCTACTGTAGCATATGGTTACACTGCTGGTTTCATTCAATGAGTGCTCGTTATTTTCAGTACTTACAGGAATTTGCCATGTCGTGGACGCGCTAAATTACGCAAATTCAACCAACCTTTGAGAGTTATGTGTGGCCTTTTAACTTTTGTCCAATGCCCCCAAACATTTTGGGGCAATTTGTCACATTAAAAGAAACTTTGCAGCATTTGGATTAACTTACTATTAAATAAATTCAAATATTATATACATATTCATATGTACATACACACACATACTTTTTTTTATTATTAATACTTTTAATTCTATTTACTTTGTACAATATGTATCTATTTTTTAGGGCTGCAACTAACGATTAATTTGATAATCGAGTAATCTGTCGATTATTACTTCGATTAATCGATTAATAATCGGATAAAAGAGACAAACTATATTTCTATCCTATCCAGTATTTTATTGGAAAAAAAACAGCATACTGGCACCATACTTATTTTGATTATTGTTTCTCAGCTGTTTGTACATGTTGCAGTTTTTAAATAAAGGTTTATTTACCGGTTAAAAAAAATAAATAAATAAAAAAACCCTTTTTTTTTTTTTTTTTTAAAAGCCTCTGCGCATGCGCATAGCATAGATCCAACGAATCGATGACTAAATTAATCGGCAACTATTTTTATAATCGATTTTAAACGATTTAATCGATTTTAATCGATTTAATCGATTAGTTGTTGCAGCCCTACTATTTTTATTTGTATTCACTTTTCAGGTTCATTATTCTAAAGGTATGGTAGCACAATTTTGTACTCACATTTTTATTATGTCCTTTAATTGTTTTTGTAATTGTATCTATACTTTTCATATTCATTTTGTGGGGCGGCATAGCTGGGTTGGTAGGGCGGCTGTGCCAGCAACTTGAGGGTTCCAGGTTCAATCCCCGCTTCCATCATACTAGTCCTTGGGCAAGATACTTTACCCACCCGCTCCCAGTGCCACCCACACTGGTTTAAATATAACTTAGAGAATGGTTTTCACTATGTAAATCACTAGAGAAAAGCATTATATAAATGTAATTCACTTCATTCGTATTTTTTCTACACTGTTGAAAGGCTACACATTTTTTTTTAGGCGAGTGAAAATTAAAACTAGTGATGTGACTGCCAAAGCATGGAAATATGGCACGGCCTTATGGAATGTTTACAATGAAAACAACAAAAAATGAAATTACAGCCAATATTTTAGAATAATTCCCACCAATAAAGTATTATTTGCGTAAATCAATTTATTCTGATCTACATCTGATTAAAAAAATAAAGGTAAAAAAAAAACTAACTCCAATAACGAGCCTGTTTATTGAACGTTTCCTTGATAGGAATGGCTCCTCAAGATCCAGCTCCCTTCCCAGACCTACTTCCAGTTCCAGTTATTTAACACGTGCCAGAAGGACGTGCAAACTAACAGTTCCACACACGGCTGCAGGACAGACGACAATCCTTCGTCTTATATGTGGTTGTGTGTCAACATTTTGGTGGACAGTCAGGAAAACAATAAGACATATCGTCTATTCTGCAACATCATTTTATAATGTTATTGCTGATGGATGACTTACGGGGCTGAATACATTGAATTCAATTTTGGTGTCTGCAGTCATTTTTCAAATGTCGTTTATATTACTGTAATGTATCTCCTGCATGAAAGGGTGTCTGTAATTATGCATTTTTTTGTGTTAGTCATTTTAGAGGCCCAAATGCGCTGGTGATGCGATCCACAGCCTCGCGCGCTGAGTGTGAAAATGAAAGAAACGTGTCAGAAAGTGTCAATGTGCATAAGATTATGTTCAGTTCAAAAAGGTGTTACAGGTGTGCGCCGCTGGTTCAACACATTGCACACAGGTAGGAACATGCTAACAAGGTGCAGAAAATGATACTCTCTGTGGTAAAAGTCCAGTATGCACGCACAATCCTCCTTGAAATAAGGTGGTCTGCACCACTTTTCAATTGCACACGCATTGTTGGGAGATCACCCGCAACAAGCCCACTCATAGTACACGTTCTTTTACATTTTTTGTGTACGCTGTCTAGCGCGTGGTATTTGGGTGTAAAATAAATAGGGAGAATGTCTGCAACTTGTAGACAACAAAGCATCTCAGTTGCAGACAAAGGAAGCCGTTGGTGGTGTTTCTTTCTCTAATTATAAGTATACTATTGTTGTTTATAATGAGTTAAAACCAGTATAGTTATTTGACAATGGCCTTTATTGCCATCTAGTGCAGGGGTGTCACGCTCATTATAGCTCAGGGGCCACATGGAGGAAAATCTATTCTCACGCGGGCCCAACAGATAAAAATCATGGCATAATCATTTAAAAATAAAGACAACTTCAAAATTGTTTTTCTTTGTCTCACTTTGCCAAAAATAGAACGAGTACATTCTGAAAATGTACATATTACAAATAATCCTCTTGGCAAAACCCTTCAAATTAGTTGAAAAGTCTAAGGAAAAAAAATGGTGCAGTTTCAAACACACCATGAAGAACTCAATGAACTTGGACTTTGTCTCAGGGTATTTACAAAGCCATTAAACGTTAAGCACTTCCTGTTTAGCATTCTCATGTTGACAGTTCACCATTAAAGACATGGTTCGGGAAAGCAATCGAGTGTTTCCTCAAACCGCCGCATTGGTAAAATCCACAACTGCCACAACACATTCATTTATGATCTTTCAAATATTACAATCATAATATAATAAAAACAATTGTCAACATGACACCAAAATAACCAAAATCAAGCTAACATAACTACAAGCTCAACCAAAGTGAACATGCTGGATTTAAGATTAAAATAAAATGGAACAAACAACAAAATGTAGGAACACACGTTTTTACAAAAGAGGGTATAATGGGTGCACATCGTGCCGTTAACCAATTGCAAGCGCTGCACGCAACTCTAACTACCTAAAGATGATGGTCAAGTTGACTTAAAGGCCTACTGAAAGCCACTACTAGCGACCACGCAGTCTGATAGTTTATATATCAATGATGAAATCTTAACATTGCAACACATGCCAATACGGCCGGGTTAACTTATGAAGTACAATTTTAAATTTCCCGGGAAATATCCGGCTGAAAACGACTCGGTACGATGACGTTTGCGCGTGACGTCACGGATTGTGCGGAAGAATTGGGACACCATTATGTCCCAATACAAACAGCTCTGTTTTCATCGCAAAATTCCACAGTATTCTGGACATCTGTGTTGGTGAATCTTTTGCAATTTGTTTAATGGACAATGAAGACAGCAAAGAAGAAAGTTGTAGGTGGGATCGGTGTATTAGCGGCAGGCTGCAGCAACACAACCAGGAGGACTTTGAGTTGGATAGCAGACGCGCTACCGTGAGTACGCAGCTTTCTTCCAAACATTTGATCGCTTGCCCGTCCGTGCGTGCCGCTATGTGCATATCACGTACGTAACTTTGGGGAAATATATGTGCTGTATGAACTTTGCGGAAGTGAACGGTACTTTGGGCTGTGGGATTGAGTGTGTTGTGCGGGTGTTTGAGTTGTATTGGCGGGTTGTATGGACGGGACGGGGGAGGTGTTTGTTATGTGGCATATAAAATATAAGCTTGGTTGTGTTGTGGCTAATAGAGTATATATATGTCTTGTGTTTATTTACTGTTTTAGTCATTCCCAGCTGAATATCAGGTCCCACCCGCCTCTCACAGCATCTTCCCTATCTGAATCGCTTCCACTGCCCTCTAATCCTTCACTCTCACTTTCCTCATCCACAAATCTTTCATCCTCGCTCAAATTAATGGGGTAATTGTCGCTTTCTCGGTCCGAATCGCTCACGCTGCTGGCGTCCATGATTGTAAACAATGTGCAGATGTGAGGAGCTCTTCGACGTCACGCTACTTCCGGTACAGGCAAGGCTTTTTTTTATCAGCGACCAAAAGTTGCGAACTTTATCGTCAATGTTCTCTACTAAATCCTTTCAGCAAAAATATGGCAATATTGCAAAATGATTAAGTATGACACATAGAATGGACCTGCTATCCCCGTTTAAATAAGAAAATCTCATTTCAGTAGGCCTTTAACTGCTTGCATCATACCAGTTTGTTACTTTATCCGTTGAGTGGATAATTTACAATTAAAGAAGGTATTGTGTGCATTACAGCATTAGTCTCCCGCCAACCACAACAGGAGCAGCTGATTGCTTGCACCTGCACTGATTGGAGTAGCGGCAGCCAACCCAGAGGGCGCCTAAAGTCAGCTGACCCTTGAAGTAGACACTTGAATTGCTATTGCAACATTCAGTGGAGACATTTAGAACAGCGGTTTCTTAAATCATAAAATTGCAGCTCATTTTTACACTTAGCAAAGCAATTTTGCGGACCGCGGGCCGGATTAAACCTGTTTGCGGGCCTGATACGGCCGTACGATTGACACCCCTGATCTAGTGTCTACTTGTAAGTCTGTGCGGTATTAAACAAGTAAAACGTCAATACAGTATTTGTTTTCCAATTGTGCTTTTTGACTTTAAGGCTAGCACTTACAAAATGATAGCGAATTAAAACATTTACAAGGTCTTTCAATGTTGCCAAAAAAACTGGCAACGTTTGCTGCAACTTGCTGAAAAAGCTGCCACAAATTCAGACATTTTAAGCAGCAACAATCGCAAGAAAAGCCAGCGAGAAGGTGAGCAGCGTGTACCTCATCGTAGACACTCTCGATCTCGTTGAGGAGGCTTTTGGAGCGCAGGGCCTTCATGTCGTTCTGTTTGAAGTTGACTCCTTGGTGGTCCAGGGACTTGAGGTAGGCCTTCTCATACTGCTCCCTCCAGATCTTGTTGAAGCCCTGCTGGGCCTCTCTCCACTCCTCTTCCTTGGCCTTCAACCTGCCAGTTAACAACAGCGTTCACTTTCAGGATTTAACGACAGCGGAGGAGAGTGCCTCACAGTTTCAGCGTCAATGTAGACTCAAAAAGGTGTTTGGAGTGTGACAATCGGAGAGTTATTAATTTAACAATATATTGTGGGTGTTGTTAATGGCAGTGTTTCCTGTACATTCATTTGTGGTGGCCTACCACCAATAGATTAAGCGCATCCTGTATGCCCAAGCTCACAGACACATTGTACATTATATACATTCTAATTATCATTACTAATCATTATAATACAATATAACATCATGAGACTAGGTCTGTTGCTGTAGCTGGTAGATACAACTCCGAACAGTAGATAACTATACTTTTTAACACTCCTCATATGCACCAGGTCTGCCAGAGAATAAAAAGAGGTAGCAGGGAAGATCAGTGTTGGCAAGTTAACAATATTTAACAAGTATTCGGACTCCTCTATGTTCTCTTTTTCAAAGAAGCGACTAGCAACAAACCTTTTCTCGTCTCGTCGTTTAATGAGGACTGGATGCTACCTTAGAGGAGCAGTTCCTTCGAAACAGTCGTTCAAAAAACTGGCTTATTTATTATAGTTCTTTTCATCAAAGAAGGAATGGTAGGAAGTATAAGATAAGATGTGGATCACAATAGGTAAGATTTACACATATATTACACTATTGATGGGAATTACCCTTTTCTGAAATATTTGCTATACTGTTGCTGTTGTGTGTTTTATATCTATCTATCTATATATATATATATCTATATATATATATATATATATATAGAGAACCGGCCAAAAGTTTGGTTCACCTTCTCATTCAATGCGTTTTCTTTATTTTCATGACTATTTACATTGTAGATTGTCACATCAAAACTATGAATGAACACATGGGGAGTTATGCACTTAACAAAACAAGGTGAAATAACTGAAACTAAGTTTTATATTCTAGTTTCTTCAAAATAGCCACCTATTGCCCCGATTACTGCCTTGCACACTCTCGGCATTCTCTCCATGAGCTGAAATGGTTTTCACTTCACAGGTGTCATAGTTTTGATGCCTTCAGTGACAATCTACAATGTAAATAGTCATGAAAATAAAGAAAACACATTGAAACGAGAAGGTGTGTCCAAACTTTTGGCCTGTACTGTATATATACACACACATTTAAAAAAAAAAAAAGTAAATACAAATGACAAATGCTGCCGTTTCCTTTGACTAATTTAGATTTTAACTGTCAACGCTGCGTCTGCATGTGTAAAATAAATAAAACACTCCCAAACAAACGTAAATCGGTTCTCATTGTTCACTTAAAAGCCGTTCCAAAGACTTGATCCGTCCGCAAATGTCACATCTCTAATGCTGGCCCCATTCATCTCAGTGGCATAAAAAAGTTCATTTGCAGTTCCCAACTTTTCATGTTTTTTGCTTACTTTTTTCCCCCTCTCGTGTCTACTTGCGTCATGGCCAATTATGCAAATCAGATGATGTCATCTTTAACCAGTGAAGACTAAAGCGCTCCAACCTCTTGAGGACCACAGGCACCGCCGTGGCAGGACTCCTCTTCAGCCCCTCAATGATCTCGGGGGCCTTGTCTCCATAGATCCGGTAGACGGCGCGACGCTGGATGACCTCGGAGGTGCCGCCCAGGCAGTCGTCCAATCGGAAGCGATCCTGGTCCTCGGGCGAAAGACGCGACAGCTTCTTCTGGACGCTCTCGAGCACTCGGATGGTGGCGAGGTTGGTCTCCAAGACCACGTCCAACTAGGAGGCAGACGGTGATGGACAAGCTCTTAAAACAACATACTCTCATTCATGCAGGTCATTGAATCTATTGCAAGTGGACTTTAACATGACAACTTTAGACAAACTGTTTGATCGGTACCTCGAATCTCTCATCCTCGCAGCGGTGCAGCTGCTCCTCATAGGGAGTCTTCTTGGAACTGACAAAGGTGGAGTCCTCCGACCAGGACGGGAACGACACCCATGTGTCATTTAACACCTAATCAATGCAAATAATTGGTGACAGTTGACAGAGAGTTGCTTGTTGAACTAATTAGTTGCAGTCGTAAGTAGACACACCTCCTTGCACAAGGCGGTGCGGCCACTGCATTTGGGCTGCTGGTAGGTCTTTGGGAGCGCTCTGTAGCTGGAGCCCAAGCGTTTGCAGGAGGCGTAGTCCACCTCTCTGCCTCCGCCTCCCTCCATGTAGCGATCCGACAGCCCCGACATGGCATGAGAGAGCTCTTTGTCTCCCAGAAAGGACTTGAACTGCGTGTACACTTCAGGAAACTTCCTGGAAGGAATTTGCATTCAATCATGAGTGACAGAATCGTTACCCCTTAAGAGACTGTTTGATTTTTTTTTTATTTGCGGGCATGTTTTCCTAATTCTATCAGTTGAGCGGGCATTGAAGCACGCTACAAATGAGTCTCATATATTGCTTTCTACTGTAAGCCAGTAAACAGTAACGAATACCATCCAGGAATTCAACACAGCAGGTTTGACAAGAACTGACAAATGTAAATAACTCCAGCTGTGCACCTCACATGATTCGATTCCTGGGGGTAAAGATTTGATTCAGAATCGATTCTCCATTCAAAACGATTCCAAATTCAAAATCCTTTTTCAATAACATTGGGTGCCAGTTCTATGATTTAACTACATTCCTCCTTAAAATTGATAAACAGCTCTGATGAATTTCTATATTACCGTAATTTCCGGACTATAAGCCGCTACTTTTTCCCCTCGTTCTGGTCCCTGCGGCTTATACAAGGGTGCGGCTTATATACGGCCTGTTCTTGTCCGGCAACGACGAAGAGGATTTCGGTGGTTTTAGTACGCAGGAGGAAGACTATGACACAATGATTAAAGACTGACTTTTCATATACCGGTAGGCTGGTTATTTTGATAACGTACAAGCAAGCACTTTGTATTACTTTGCACCGTTGTATTATTTGTACTCTGCATGAATGCTGTTCGCCATGTCAAAGATGTGAAAGTTTGATTGAATGATTGAAAGAGTTATTGTTAATAAATGGGACGCTTTGCGTTCCCAAACAGTCATCTCTGTCCCGACAATCCCCTCCGTGGTAGCAGGAACCCCTATATACTACGCTAATTACACATCAAAACCCTGCGGCTTATAGTCGGGTGCGGCTTATATATGGAGCAATCTGTATTTTCCCCTAAATTTAGCTGGTGCGGCTTATAGTCAGGTGCGGCTTATAGTCCGGAAATTACGGTACTTTAAAAAAAAATTCTACCCAAACGTTTGATGAAGTCAAATACAAATAAGGCAACAAGAGAAGTAAGTATCCAACATTTCTCTTTTCTAAATTAAATATGTACAGCAGATATGATCGTCTACATCAGTGTTTTTCAACCTTTTCTGAGCCAAGGCACATTATTTTCATTCAAAAAATCCGGAGGCACACCGCGAGCAGAAAACATTTGAACTCAGCAGCCGATATTGACAGTAAAAAGTCATTCTCGCAATTGTTGGATATGAATTCAAACCATAACCAACCATGCATCACTATAGCTCTTGTCTCAAAGTAGGTGTACTGTCACCACCTGTCACATCACACCCTGACTTATTTGGACTTTTTTGCTGTTTTCCTGTGTGTAGTGTTTTAGTTCTTGTCTTGCGCTCCTATTTTGGTGTTGATTGTCATGTACGGATGTACTTTGTGGACGCCGTCTGCTCCACACGCTGTAAGTCTTTGCTGTCATCCAGCATTCTGTTTTTGTTTACTTTGCAGCCAGTTCAGTTTTAGTTTCGTTTAGCATAGCCATCCCTAAGCTTCAATGCCTTTTCTTAGCGGCACTCGCCTTTTGTTTATTCTTGGTTTAAGCATTAGATACTTGTTTACCTGCACGCTGCCTCCCGCATATTGCGATCGCAACAAACCGTGTTCCCGACATCTACAAAGCAATTAGCTACCTGCTGCCACCTACTGATATGTCGAGCTCTAGACAGTACAGACACTCAACAACGGCAAATTATTTGCGGATTATAATTACTGGTTTGCATAAAATATTTTTAACCCAATTAGGTGAAATTACATAATGTCCCACGGCACACCAAACAATATCTCACGGCCCACTAGTGTGCCGCGGCACAGTGGTTGAAAAACACTGGTCTACATTAACAATATGATTTGTCTGAGTGGCTGGACGGGACAGATCTAAAAAAAAAATAAATAATTTTTTAAAATTTAGTTTCTTTTTAAATCGATTTTTTTTTACTCAATTAGGAAATGTGATTTTGTTTTAAGAATAAGAGCTTGAGGTTGGAGCAACAGGCTTCTGTAGTTCGCGCACACAGTGGGGGGTTGTGTTGCAGGAGCAGTACAAAGTTAGCGGTCAGTTTGGTGAATATATCCTTGGAAGAAGAAATACATTTGCTGTTTCATGTTCATTTTGTTCTGTTAAAATCTCATTTGAGAAAGGTTTGTACAAGTTTGCGCTGCTAAGTTTCGTTAGCTTGTCAATGAGATGGTCCATTGTACGTTAGCATTAAGCTAGCGGCATTAGAGCCGACATTCATCCTGTAAAATTGTATTGCTTTTTGCACTTTACATTTGAAGTGAAAAACACTGCAAAGTAACAAAAATATAAGGAAAAAAGATGATCGCTAAGCAAAATCCTGTTGTGGGTACAAACCAAATGAGCATTATAAGCCTATCAACAAGAGCAGGTATGACAACAAAAAAATACCCAGCTCAGTATTTAAAACTGGGGAAAAAACTGCACTTAAAGATTTATAAGTCCAATTTTTGCTTACAAAAATTGAGAGTTGATTTTATTTTTGTTTGTTTACTTAGGATAATCCAAAGTTATTGATCTTCCAATTACAATTGTAAAATAACAAAGGCAAAAATAGTAATTGCATTTGCAAGGTTCACTTGCATTATTATGCATTGTGACTGCATGAGTGCTTAAACGGGTCATAATATGATTGTGTCTACATTTAAAACTCTTCTTCTACACAACATGTCATGGTGGTTTGGTCAAAATATCGCATGCATCATTAGATACAATTTTCACATATGAAATACAAATGTGTTGAGAACAATTGGATGATGCATTGGCCACTTGGATACATTTTGTGCTTTTGAGATGGGTAAAATAGATCAATATACTGTAATATAAGCTATATAAGTTGTGCTTTATAGGTGGCAAAGCATATAATAACTCATTGTCTGTCTTATCAGTTTGCGTACAGTAAACGCCAGAAGGCAAAGTGTTCCCAATAGTCTCCAGGTTCTGGCTTCCTCTTGGCAATATCGCTGGCCACGACTCCAGCTAACCTAAAGTTGAGTTGTGGGAGGAACTGCTTTGTTTACGGAGGAGACAGCAGCTCCTGATAGAAAGCACACTTCCTGTCCCCCCACTTTAAAAGGGGAGCGGCACTTTTTTTTTGGAATTTTGTCTCTCTTTCACAATCCTTATGTAAGAGAAGAACACATACGTTTATCTTTTATAATGCATTTTAAACTGTAAATTAAAGCTGCAAGCAGCGTTGGTCGGGTCCGCATTTTGGCAGGTGCTAGTCCTAGGTGTCCCAATACTTTTGTCCAGTGGTAGTCCTGAGTGAGACCTACATAGAGGTTTTTGTTTCGTGTCTCTACGATATTCGTACTGGGAGTTAGAGGAAGTTGTGTCTGTCTTTTTCCTAGGTGTCGCGGCACAGTGGTTGTTTTCTTTGAAGGCGCGTAAAATCACAGCAGCGGAGCAACTTTAGTGCTGCGGGTCTTTGAAGGCTCGTAAAATCAAAACGGTAGCACGTATCAAAACTCTTTCTTCAACTTTTAATCAGAAGGGTTCAATCTCTCTCCTGTAGCAGTTTGAAGCCGAAACGACAAACGCGCTCGGAGGAGATCATGTTTGATGTTTGGTGATCGGTTTTAACAAAAATTTTGTTTTGAAGGAGGGATAGAAAGCTTCCTGTTGATTTTTGCTGAAGGATGTCAATCTAGGTGAGACCTACATAGAGGTATTTGTTTCATGTCTCTAGGACGTTCCTACAGGAAGTTACAAGCAGTTGTGTCTGAGTTTTCCTCTGAGGAGCAGTTTTTTCTCTGTTTTATTCAAAAATTGCGCTAGAGCGTAATTTTGAGTTTTGGGGTTCGTTTTTTTTTTTAGATCGCAATTTCCACCAGTCCCGATGTGTGTGAGAAGTTTGGTGAGTTTTGAAGTATTTTAAGGGGGTCAAATTAGAGGTGAAAGAGGCAAAAATGAGTGTTTTTAGTAATTTTTTGTGTTGAAGGGGAAATTGCCAACTTCCTGTTGGTTTTTGCCCGAGGATGTGAAATTATGAATTGTAGGTCTAAGTAAGACCTACATACAGGTTTTTGTTTCATGTCTCTACGACCTTCCTAGTGGGAGTTACAGGCAGTTTGTTTTTGTTTTTTTCCTAGGGGGCGCTAGAGCGCACTTTGGATTTTTGGGTTGTTTTTTTTTTACTAAAGTGTGCTGGCACAGTTTTTCTATGTGTGTGTCAAATTTGGTGAGTTTCGAAGCATGTTAAGGGGGGCAAAGTAGTGCGCAAAGCTGCGGAAGAATAAAGAAAGAATAATAATAAAACCTTACAAATTCAATAGGTTCCTTTGTAACCTGTATAAAGGACTCCCTGTGGGAGTCCTTTATACAGGGTACTAGCGGACCCTAATAAAGGTTGGGAGTGAATGGAAGTGCACTATTCCACCCATCAAGCCCTCCATGGAAAAAACATCCAAAACCCACCAACAATACTTCATTTTTATCTCCTGACCTGAATATTAACCAAGTCAAAAGTGACGATATTGTTTTAAGCGGCCGTGCCAGCAACTTGAGGGTTGCTGGTTCGATCCCCAGCTTCCGCCATCCTAGTCACATCCGTTGTGTCCTTGAGCAAGACACTTCACCCTTGCTCCTGATGGGTCGTGTTTAGGGCCTTGCATAGTGTGTGAACGTATGTATGAATGGGTGAATGTGGAAATAGTGTCAAAGCGCTTTGAGTACCTTGAAGGTAGAAAAGCGCTACACAAGTATGATCCCAGTGTTTCCCACACATTCATTTATTTGTGGCGGCCCGCCACGAAAGAATTAAGGCCGGCACAAAAAAAAAAAAAAATTTTTTTTTTTTGTGTCCTGTCAAGCTTCTCAGGCAAATCATATAGTTGAAGTAGATGCCCATATCGGCTGTTCACATTTACTTTACAAAAGAGAAGTGTAGGATCAAGATTTTTGGAGCTCTTTGTTCAGTGGATCAGATGTTTGATGAAGCTTTGTGTCTATCTACCACCACTACTGTTTTCTGTTTATTTGTTACTGATTGTGGCAGGACACCTCTGCCTCTGTTTCACTTTATGTTGCTGGTAAATAATATGGTTGTAGTAGTAGGCTAAAGTTAAATTATTTAGTATGCACTAATTAAAGGGGCAGAGCTTTAAGAGACATTTTAGCTTTTATATTTTTATAAGATATATTTTTTGTAAGAACCACAATTAATAAATATATTTCAGTAAATAACTTATTGTTCAAATCTGTATATAAATATGTACATAAAGTGTTGTAATTATATTGTAAAATGGATGGATGGATGGATGGATGGACGTTTAAAACAAAACTGTTATTATTAATTAGTAAGTATACATTTTTTGAGCCTTTTTAGAGAAAATCATATCATTGTAGTAAATTATGCAAATTACTCGATGATGTCATGGTGACCACGCCCATAGGCACGCCCCCACCGCCACAGGTATCTTGGCAGTTTATGGGAAACACTGGATCCGTTTCCCAAACTATTTTTAGCGACGCCGTGATCACAGAGCGCTAACTACTGTAGCTTGTGCTGCTATATTGACATATTGAGCTGTCGAGCTGCTGCATCGCCTCTGAGCTGGTGAAAGTTAATTCTAGATTATAAATCGTGGCTCTCACCTGGATAGTAGAAGGTTGTGGACATAAACCGAGAAGATTGTCAACCCTGATATTCAACTTAAACCCAGAGATGGTGAGAAAAACATGAAAAGACAGTTTGCTCTTTTTCTTTCTTTTTAAACCGCGTGAGGATTATGATTAATTCTTCATCTAAATGGGAAGATACAAACATCCCATCAGTCGGCATCCCAATGAGAGCAGACATTGTAAAGTAAGTGATTGTTTTATTATGTTCACTGTTTGTATTTCTTGTTTAGCACTTAGCAATACTGCTACATGATGCTTAGAGTTTCACTAAAGCTGCATCTGTTTAGCACACAGCTTTTATTACTTGCAGCTTATCCTTCAAATAATCGGGATCACAAATATAAGCACTCAATCATCATTTGTCCCAAAGTAGTCTTTGTTGCCTCTCAAGAGGTCTGCATGAGTAGTAGTGTTGTTGTGAAGGAAAAGCGAACGCTGTGATGCATCTATGCTTAAAATGAGCAAAATACGTAAATATTACATGTTAATGTGCCTGTTACTACATTACATATGTGCTTACAGCATGTATATAAAACATTGATGGACGTTTTTGAAGAGCGTTTTATGGGCGCAATAGAGCGAATCCCATTGGCTCAATCGTTAGCTGACTTTTGCTTGCAATAATTTACGACAGTGTTTTTTAACCTTTTTTGAGCCAAGGCACATTTTTTTCCATTGAAAAAATGCGGAGGCACACCACCAGCAGAAATCATTAAAAAACAAAACTCAGTTGACAGTAAAAAATACTTCTCGCAGTTGTTGGATATGACTTTAAAGCAGGGGTCACCAACCTTTTTGAAAGCAAGAGCTACTTCTTGGGTAGTGATTAATGCGAAGGGCTACCAGTTTCATACACACTTAAATAAATTGCCAGAAATAGCCAATTTGCTCAATTTACCTTTAACTCTATGTTATTATTAATAATTAAAGATATTTCCACTTAATTGAACGGTTTAAAAGAGGAGAAAACACGAAAAAAATTCCAATTGAATTTTGAAACATAGTTTATCTTCAATTTCGACTCTTTAAAATTCAAAATTCAACCGAAAAAAAGAAGAGAAAAACTAGCAAATTCGAATCTTTTTGAAAAAATTAAAAAAATAATTCATAGAATATCATTAGTAATTTTTCCTGATTAACATTAATTTTAGAATTTTGATGACATATTTTAAATAGGTTAAAATCCAATCTGCACTTTGTTAGAATATATAACAAATTGGACCAAGCTATATTTCTAACAAAGACAAATCAGTATTTCTTCTAGATTTTCCAGAACAAAAATTCTAAAAGAAATTCAAAAGACTTTGAAATAAGATTTAAATTAGATTCTACAGATTTTCTAGATTTTCCAGAATATTTTTTTTGAATTTTAATCATAATAAATTTGAAGAAATATTTCACAAATATTCTTCGTCGAAAAAACAGAAGCTAAAATGAAGAATTAAATTAAAATGTATTTATTATTCTTTACAATAAAAAAATAAATTTACTTGAACATTGATTTAAATTGTCAGTAAAGAAGAGGAAGGAATTAAAAAGGTAAAAAGTTTAAAAATCCTAAAATCATTTTTAAGGTTGTATATTTTCTCTAAAATTGTTTTTCTGAAAGTTATAAGAAGCAAAGTAAAAAAATAAATGAATTTATTTAAACAAGTGAAGACCAAGTCTTTAAAATATTTTCTTGGATTTTCAAATTCTATTTGAGTTTTGTCTCTCTTAGAATTAAAAATGTCGGGCAAAGCGAGACCAGCTTGCTAGTAAATAAATACAATTTTAAAAATAGAGGCAGCTCACTGGTAAGTGCTGCTATTTGAGCTATTTTTAGAACAGGCCAGCGGGCTACTCATCTGGTCCTTACGGGCTACCTGGTGCCCGCGGGCACCGCGTTGGTGACCCCTGCTTTAAAGCATAACCAAGCATGCATCCTGTGTGTAGTGTTTTACTTCTTGTCTTGCGCTCCTATTTTGGTGGCTTTTTCTCTTTGTTTGGTATTTTCCTGTAGCAGTTTCATGTCTTCCTTTGAGCAATATTTCCCGCATCTACTTTGTTTTAGCAATCAAGAATATTTCAGTTTTTATCCTTCTTTGTGGGGACATTGTTGATTGTCATGTCATGTTTGGATGTAGATTGTGGACGCTGTCTTTGCTCCACAGTAAGTCTTTGCTGTCGTCCAGCATTCTGTTTTTGTTTACTTTGTAGCCAGTTCAGTTTTAGTTTTGTTCTGCATAACCTTCCCTAAGCTTCAATGCCTTTTCTTAGGGGCACTCACCTTTTGTTTATTTTTGGTTTAAGCATTTGACACCTTTTAACTTGCACGCTGCCTCCCGCTGTTTCCGACATCTACAAAGCAATTAGCTACCGGCCGCCACCTACTGATATGGAAGAGTATTACACGGTTACTCTGCCGAGCTCTAGACAGCACCGACACTCAACAACAACACATCATTTGCAGACTATAATTACTGGTTTGCAAAAAATATTTTTAACCCAAATAGGTGAAATTAGATCATCTTCCACGGCACACGGCACAGTGGTTGAAAAACACTGATTTACGAGCTTGAATGCATTAAAAATAGGAAATATGTGTGCTTGTCTCTCATAAGGATTGTGAATGATAGGCGAAAAAAAAAGAAAAAAAGTCAAGTTCCCTTCAAATGTGTATCGCCTGGGGACTGCGTTCCGGACTGAAAAATGTCAATGAAAATACATTTACCGTGACACCCATAGATAATAAAAATCGGAGTGGATGCTAGCTAAATTCTGTTTTCTGGAGGAGTATGTCAACGAGCAACACATTAAAACAATAACAATCATTTGCCAATTGCGACTTACCCCAGGAAAGGCGTGACCAGCTGGAGCAGCTCAGCTCCTGACACCACCTCCTGGTTGAACAAGGCAATGCAGCGCAAGAAGTTCTCGTACACTTCCTGGCTTTTAAACAGGCGGCGAACCTGAATGACAAATCACATCCCCACTTAAACATAAAAAAACAAGTCAAATCAGTGTTTCCCATAAACTGCCAAGATACCTGTGGTGGTGGGGGCGTGGCTATAGGCGTGGTCACCATGACATCATCGATTAATTTGCATAATTTACTACAATGATATGATTTCCGTCAAAAGGCTCAAAAAATGTATACTTACTAATTAATAATAACAGTTTTGTTTTAAACGTCCATCCATCCATCCATTTTACAGTATAATTACAACACTTTATGTACATATTTATATACAGATTTGAACAATAAGTTATTCACTGAAATATATTTATTAATTGTGGTTCTTACAAAAAATATATCTTATAAAATATAATAGCTAAAATGTCTCTTAAAGCTCTGCCCCTTTAATTAGTGCATACTAAATAATTTAACTTTAGCCTACTACTACAACCATATTATTTACCAGCAACATAAAGTGAAACAGAGGCAGAGGTGTCCTGCCACAGTCAGTAACAAATAAACAGAAAACAGTAGCGGTCAAATACAAATAAGGCACAAGAGAAGTATCCTACACTTCTCTTTTGTAAAGTAAATCTGAACAGCCGGGCATCTACATCTACTATATGATTTGCCTGAGAAGCTGGACAGGACAAAAAAAATAATAAAAAAAATATATATATTTTTTTATTTGTGGCGGACGTAATTATTTCGTGGCGGGCCGCCACAAATAAATGAATGTGTGGGAAACACTGAAAATATCATTGCTGGAAGTTCCAAGACTGCTCACCTTGTCAAAGAAGGAGAATTCTCGTAAGACTCCGTGTTTGCCGACTGACGCGATGGACTGATCTTTGGTACAGGAATACTTCATCTTTTTCTTCAGGGAGAAGACAGCAAACATGTTGACTTAGTGTGAAGTATATTGGTACATCACTAAAGATCCTGCAGTACCTTGAGTAGTGGGGACATGTGGGGCAGTAGTATGGGTCTGGGTCTCTTTTTGTTCTGCTTGCTAATCACGTCATCGTCGTCTGGTCTTTTCAGCTGGTCTTTCGCCCCCGTCAGCGAGTTCCCGGTGAACTATTGATAACGCATTTCAATTAACGTGGAAAGATTCAAACAATTGCAACACGTTTTGAACGCTATCAGTATGACATTTTACAGGAGAGAGTCGGGATTCTACGCTGAAGTCGTTATAGTTTTACTGACCAGCGATCTCTTTGCGTCTGGCAAGAATTGGCCAAACTCGGCCAGCAGGTCCTCTTGTCCCTTGAAAAGGCTGGCAACTTTTGAAAAGACCTCATCTTCAGTCATCCCGCTGGTACCTCGACTACCTCGGCTCTCCTTCACCTCCAGCTGCTCCTTCTGAGGGGCGGGAACATGAGTCACGGCCAAGGTCTGACCATAAATGGCATCTTAAATGACAGCTCTTTAGCGGAGCAATACCTGATATGTATGTAGAATTTCCAGGAAGGCTCTGTAGATCTCCGGGTGGTCCAGGAAGCGGTTTTTGATCTTGTTCACGTAGCTGATGGCACTGTCAAACTCCACCGGGCTGGTCTCTGAGGCGGGCGGGGACACGGATGAGGTGGGGGCCGGATTCTGACTCTCTCTGCTTGCCAAGGGAAGGGACAGTCTGGTGGGATTTTCCGGCGGTCCGACTGAAGAAGAGGTTGAGGACGATAAGGACTCCGAGGAGGCCGCCTTGACGTCACTTGTTTGGGCGGGTCCAGCTTCAGAGTTGGCGGCGGACGCACTACCCGAGGTCGATGTCACCGCGGAGGAGGGGGTGACGCTCTTTCCCTGTTGGCTGGGTGACACCTAAAGAAGACGGATGGATTAGATTCATATGCATAGAAAACCATTATTGATGCACTCATTCATTAATGGTGGTAAGTTACATTTGTCGCCACCGGGGCTGTCAATTTGTGCATTGACATTATACAACAGCGCGAGTGGCACTGGAAGTGTCTTGCACAAGAGCACAACCGCAGTGATTTGTACCATGAACCCTCAAGTTTTTGGACGACGGCTCTACCATCTGAGCCAGGTCGCCCCACACTAAATGACAAATAAGAGGCTTAGCGGTGCATGAATGTTAAGGCAATCTTTGACAAAGTATCATTTTAGTCCTTTTAATACTCAAATTAGTTAGCCATTATTGACGATCTTATAGGGCTGGGCGATATGGCTGAAAACTGTATCACCATACAAGTGTTTTGTATCGGTCAATAACCATACTTGTTGATATTTTTATCACCTATCTAAAATAAGGACCAGGAGAAAAAATATAAAATTACTTTTATTTCAAATGTAACCTTTCACTGATTATAAATCCCCTCAGACAACAAGGCAGAAAGGAAAGGAAATGTCAACACAAGCATTGGAAAACACTCAATGTAAACAAAATTGTAAAATGACATTGAACACTTGACAATAAGCTTTTAAAATGAAGGTGCAAAAATTGGGAGTATGTAAGAAATGCTTCATAAAGTGTGAAAATGTAAAAGAGAAACCTGACAATAACTATTTTCTGCAGGTTTACGGCTGTGCTCTAAAGGGTGAGCGTAGGCTAATGTGGTGTGGTATTACCGGAAAATAAATCCCCAAAACTGCTATACTGTCAAAATGACTTTTTTCCTCTCACATATTTTTCGCTCTCTGCGGGACTCATTTTGACTTTCTCTTCTCACTCCATGCAAAGAATGAACCGCAAGACAACAAGATGGCGCAATCAAACTTGATAGTTGATACGAATACCTGATTGGTTGTTAGCGTGCCACACCCACTGATCAGTGATCACTTCCTGCGTTGCTTAGCTACCAGAGAACGAGTGCCTTTGTTCATGCAACCAACATTGCTTCACAACTTCCGCTTTCTTTCGGCAGAAAAAAATAAAAAAATTATAATACGCATTTTTATTGATCGTACGTGACGGTGTGACTAAAGCATTGAGGAGTGGGACCATGCAGGACTAGCTGTAGTGTGCTTAAACAACCACCAGGTAGCATCTGTGAGCAGATAATACTGTATCACCTCTTTCTCTATGGGACTTATTAGGTTGGTAGTAGGGGTGTAACGGTACGTGTATTTGTATTGAACAGTTTCGGTACGTTGGTTTCGGTTCGGAGGTGTACCGAACGAGTTTCCACACGAACATATTAAGTAGCCGCCTCCGCTTCCTCCTGCCTCTGTTTCTGTCAGGACTCCACACAGCACCCAGCATTGTCCCACCCACACAACCATCTGATTGGTGACAAACAGAGCGGTAACAGCCTATCAGCAGTGCGTATTCAGAGCGGTAACAGCCAATCAGCAGTGCATATTCAGAGCGCATGTAGTCTTTGCTTAGCGTTTAGCAGGTAATCATCAGGCAGCGGACTCTCCCCAAATGATAATAAACACCTCCCAGTCAACTACTAGTAACATCACTATGAGCCCGTTGACCTTCTAGAAACACAAAAGGCAGCTCAGCTCGCTCGCAGTCCTGGCTTGAGGTGAAGGCTAATTCGCTTTTAGCGTAACGTTAGCTTATTTTGCGGTGTGTGTGTGTGTGTTACGGACAGCAAAGCCCTGTCTGTCTGTTATTTCACTTTACCTTTTTCTGTGTTGATTGAGCTGTGTTGAAGCAGCAAAAAAGGACATTATGTTAAATGAAGAGTTTCTGTCCCTGATAGTCTATATAATAATGTAAGTGCATCAATAAGCCTACATGAACTCCATGGTGTTCAGGGATGAATAGTCTCTCCGAATGCTATTGTTACCATTTTTTTCAGCTATAGTTACATGAATCATTAGTAATGCAGCAGCCTAGTTTTGAATGGCAGGGTCCCTGCTATCACATGTTGATACAAATATAACATTTACATAATAAATCAACTACAGGCTTCCCAAATGCTGTAATAAATTAAGCATGATGAGTTGACTTGAAACTGTTTAATGTTGCACTTTTTATATGTAGAAGAAAAGTTTTGTCCATTTTATTTAATCTGAGCAACAACTTGAGGCAGTTCAATGTTGATTAACGTGGGCAGAATTATTATAGTGTTCCCAATGTTAAAAGGATAAAGCCATTGCTTACAAATTTGGTAAATAAATAACCCAAAAATTAATACTTTGTTGTTTTCTTCTGTACCGAAAATGAACCGAACCGTGACCTCTAAACCGAGGTACGTACCGAACCGAAATTTTTGTGTACCGTTACACCCCTAGTTGGTAGTGCATTCTGCACTCACGCTTGATGTGGGAGATAAGGCAAACGCTAACCTAGACCCACTGTGTAATCATTAGAGGGACTCAAACAAGCGATGTACCGTAACTAAGGCTGCAAATCTGCACTCGTGCATTTTTGAGTATTAACATTTGAGCCTTGCAATTTTGTTTTGGCGCCATTATCGCCAAAAAGCCACTTTGCAGCACCAAAAGCCGCAGTTAGCCACTTGCTGGTGAACATTAAGCCGCTAAGGAGCCGCGGAAGTCCTTCACGAGCTGATAGAGACCACAAAGAACTGTGAGGGAGCGAGAGAGAGAGAGAGAGAGAAAAAGGCTATATGACGAGTAGCTGCAGAAGTTTCTGGCGAGTGTAAAAGCAAACATTTGCTCAAACAAATGGACAAATCAACGCGTGTGCATGTGTGTGTGTGTGTGTGTGTGTGTGGGTGTGTGTTTGCACTGCTTCCACAAAGCGCATTTGAATTATTTACCTTTGGAAAGAACAAATCTGATGTGAATTACAACCAAATCAGTAAAAGAATGAACAACACTAAAGGAAGCTTCCTCCTGTTGTTGGCGGGAGTATTGTTTACTCAACTGCAAAGAGCAGTAATGATTGTTATTCATTTGTCATTATTCCAAAAGTCAGGTCAAAACGTCACGGGATGGCATCTTTCCACCATTGTGGCCCCGGTGGTTGCCAGAGGACCTCAGGGCTGCAGGAACATTCATGTCTTCAAGAGGAGCTTTAAAAATAGAGATCGACCGATGTGTTCTTTTTCCCAGTGCCGATATTGATTATTACCGTATTTTCTGGACCATAGGGCGCACCGGATTATAAGGCGCACTGCCAATGAGCGGGTCTATTCAGGTCTTTTTTCATACAAAAGTCGCAATAAAGGGGTCATATTATGATTATTTTCTAAATGTAGAACATATCCTTGTGGTCTACATAACATGTAATGGTGGTTCCTTGGTCAAAATGTTGCATAGATGATGTTTTACACATCTAACTAACTGTTTTAATGACATTCACACTTTACTTCAATCAATAACGGAGCAGCATATCCTCATCCGTGGCTCACTGGTGCAACAACAACGCCCGAAATGTGTCCCGTGATAAACCGTCCGACCGGAACTCTCTAATAACTAAAGTTCCTTGGGTGAATAATGTAAACTCACTAGACCGGTATGTTTTAGTGCTTTCATGGTGAGTTTACTGACAGATATAAGTAAGAACTTTACACTACTTTATATTAGAAATGGCAACAGTGGAGGATGAATGTCCCATAACAAGAAGAAGCTTAAACGGGTTGTCGGCACGGACTACAAAGGCGGACGGGTGCAATTTTTCAGGACATATGCAGATCTCAAATACAGATCAGCAGGTACCAGAAGGTAAGAAAAGTTGCTTTTGCATAATATTGCGAAACAAAACGCCAGATAATTTCTTACCTTATACACACACCATAGTAATACTCGTATATTGAAGCACAGTACAATCCATCAAGCGGTGCGGCTTCATAGCTTACCAAAGTCGTACTAAAACATTTTGATAGATTTTTGAGCGCCGTGTGTAATGTTCTATAGTTTCAATTGAACATGTAACATTTTGGTGTTGTTTACTTGAGTCATATTGCAACAACGCCGGAAATGTGTCCCGTGAAAAACCGTTCGATCGGAACTCTCTAATAACTAGAGATGCCGATATATGCGTTAAAATGTAATATCGGAAATTATCGGTATCGTTTTTTTTTTATTATCGGTATCGTTTTTTTTTGTGTTTTTTTTTATTTTATTTTTTTAATTAAATCAACATAAAAACACAAGATACACTTACAATTAGTGCACCAAGCCAAAAAACCTCCCTCCCCCATTTACACTCATTCACACAAAAGGGTTGTTTCTTTCTGTTATTAATATTCTGGTTCCTACATTATATATCAATATATATCAATACAGTCTGCAAGGGATACAGTCCATAAGCACACATGATTGTGTGTGCTGATGGTCCACTAATAGTACTAACCTTTAACACTTAATTTTACTAATTTTCATTCATTACTAGTTTCTATGTAACTGTTTTTATATTGTTGTACTTTCTTTTTTATTCAAGAAAATGTTTTTAATTTATTTATCTTATTTTACTAATTTTTTTAAAAAGTACCTTATCTTCACCATACCTGGTTGTCCAAATTAGGCATAATAATGTGTTAATTCCACGACTGCATATATCGGTTGATATCGGTATCGGTTGATATCGGTATCGGTAATTAAAGAGTTGGACAATATCGGAATATCGGATATCGGCAAAAAGCCATTATCGGACATCCCTACTAATAACTAAAGTTCCTTGGGTGACTAATGTAAACCCACAAAACTGGTAGTTTTTAGCACTTCCATGGCGAGATATAAGTTATAACGTTATACTACTTTATATCAAAAATGGCAACAGCAGAGTCCCATAACAAGAAGATAGTGAAAAAGAAGAAGCTTGTCGACTACGGTATCGCCACGGACTACAGTGGCGGACGTGCGAAAATTTTCATGGCTTATGCAAATCTCAAATACACATCAGCAGGTACCAGAAGGTAAGAAAAGTTGGTTTTGCATAATATTGCGAAACAAAACGCCAGATAATATGTCTGCTAATGGGTGCCATTTTGCGGTCCTTATACACACACCGTAGTAATACTGGTATCTCGGACTACGGTAGCCGTAACGGGCCGACAAGCGGCGCGGCTTCAAAGTCGTACTAAAACATTTTGACAGATTTTTGAGCGCCTTGTGTAATGTTCTTTATTTTCAATGGAAAATTTAAAGTTTGTGTTGTCTACTGGCGTCATATTGCAGTCTACACGTAACTCTTATGCGTGACTACCATCTACAAGTCACACTTATTTCACCATGTACCAAATAAAATTGCTTCGAGGTCGGTAAGCACAACAATAATTATTCCGTACATTAGGCGCACCGATTTATAAGGCGCACAAAATGAAAGGATTTTAAGTGCACCTTATAGTAGGAAAAGTACAGTAGTAGTCAAGGAGGTCGATAACCGACATTTGGAGCTGATACTCATTTGCAGTCAAAAATATTTAAACGTGAACAGTAGGGGCGCAACGGTTTTGTAGATGCTCTGGTATTTTGGTTTCAAAGTCTTCACAACAATACTGTGACGCCTGACGGTATCAAACAAAAACTTGGTTCGTAGTTTTTTCTGGCCATGTCTGAAAACAAACTGCATCTCCCAGAATCCTCAGTGGCGCGCCAAGGTGAGGGCGTGGGACGCCGTAAGCAGGAAGTGAAGTGTGCTTGTAGTCGACGAGAGGAATTGGGTTTTTTTGGACATTTGCTGAAAAATGTCATCAAAATATATCCCCAACTATTTGAGTTACGTTGCTAACAAGCGGACAAACAAACCCGGATGAAAACTTACCCTCCTTGGCGGAGGTAAGAAAGTCTGCGTTCTGCAAAGCAATACTTTATTGTTTGTACTTTGGCGCCATCTTTTGGACGAATTCAATCACTGCAGGTGCTGCAGTGTCCTTCCATTGATCGGTAGTGCTTTTTTTTTTTTTAAACCAAAGTGCTGTTCAGTCTTCTAGCCGTCCATAGCGTTTCTACTCGTATTCTTCATTCATCAGTCCAAACAATGTTTGTAAATTTTACAATATAACTAAAACGGTTTATACTTACTAAACTGTCACATGTGTGATGTCTGTAGAAGTGTTTTCATGCATATTTGTACGTGCTATCGTAATGTAACGACGCTAGCTTCGTTAGCATTAGCTAATATGCGAACAAGTTTATGGGTGTCTTTGTTATTATTATTAACTAACAACGGCATTATTTTTGTATTGTTTCAGTTTCACAAATTCCTTAGTAAATTCACCGTGGAGTTTTGGAGTGTTTAGCTGATTGGAGAGCTAGCTTCTGCAGCTAAAGGGTCCATGACAATGACTTCAGTTTTGTTTGATCAGCCGTTTTACTGCCGTATTACAGACATCATTTGGAAACAATTAAGGTATGTAAATAAACATTTAAAGAATCTTACTGGGTAAATAACTAATGTCGCAACGTATATATCTGCGGCTTATAGTCCGTTGTGGCTAATATAAGGAAAAATATATTTTTTAGGGATGTCCGATAATGGCTTTTTGCCGATATCCGATATTCCGATATTGTCCAACTCTTTAATTACCGATACCGATATCAACCGATACCGATATATACAGTTGTGGAATCAACACATTATTATGCCTAATTTGGACAACCAGGTATGGTGAAGATAAGGTCCTTTTAAAAAAAATAAATAAATAAAGATAAATAAATTAAAAACATTTTCTTGAATACAAAAGAAAGTAAAACAATATAAAAACAGTTACATAGAAATTACTAATTAATGAAAATGCGTAAAATTAACTGTTAAAGGTTAGTACTATTAGTGGAGCAGCAGCACGCACAATCATGTGTGCTTACGGACTGTATCCCTTGCAGACTGTATTGATATATATTGATATATAATGTAGGAAGCAGAATATTAATAACAGAAATAAACAACCCTTTTGTGTGAATGAGTGTAAATGGGGGAGGGAGTTTTTTGGGTTGGTGCACTAATTGTAAGTGTATCTTGTGTTTTTATGTTGATTTAATAAAAAAAAAAAAAAAAAACGATACCGATAATAAAAAAAACGATACCGTTAATTTCCGATATTACATTTTAAAGCATTTATCGGCCGATAATATCGGCAGGCCGATATTATCGGACATCTCTAATTTTTTTCTTCCAAAATTTTGTGGGTGCGGCTTATATCCTGGTGCGCTCTATGGTCCGGAAAATACAGCATATTAGATAAGTAGTAGTAGTAGCCTGAGAAACTATTTGAAGAAATATTGTCTAAATTGAAAATAAGTCTTGACGCATGCTAAACCTTTAATCTTTAACTTGGGTGGCAACATTTTTTCCCAACGAGCTTAATATTTTAGTAGGTGTGTTTACATGACCCACATTTCTTCCATTTCAAATAGTTCAAAATAAGCGAAACACGGGGGAAAAGGGAGGCAGAAACAACCAATCCTGCTTCTGTAAAAAAAAAATAATCCTGAATGCCAGGGAAAAACAGACGTATAATGAGGGAAGGTCTATTTGGTCTCCCAGACTGTTCTGTGACTTACCTGTGTGGAGAATGGCGACTGGAGGAAGGCTATTCCGTTCTTTGGGACTTCTATCCGATAGCCGGGTGGTAGGAAGGCATTGAAGCCCAAGACGAGGTCGGGGTGCCCGTGGAAAAGTTGTGACACTCTGTTTATTACTCCCGGAGTATCAATGCTACAAAGGAAATCAGACAAAAAAGATGATATGGTTAAGCACACCACTAATAAACTAGTGTTTCCCATACATTAATCACAAATACATTTGGACAGCCACTTGTTCGCCCTCGCTCATAAACACATCATAGCGCACCTGGTCTGTCAGAGAATAAGAAGACGTAGAAAGTAGTGTTGTCCCGATCACAATATTTTGGTATCGTTTCCCGGGACCAAAATGTATTTTGATACTTTTCAAAAAAAGGGGAACACAAAAAAATTCATTGCTTTAACAGAAAATCTTATGATACGTTAAACATATATTTCTTATTGCAATCAAAAAACTATTTTGGCATTAAATAACATAGCACACTGGACAACTTCTCTTTTAGTAGTGAGTAAGCATACGGGTTACTAATTTGACTGCGAACACATTATGCAGTAACTAGGGGTGTAACGGTACGTGTATTTGTATTGAACAGTTTCGGTACGGGGGTTCCAGTTCGGTTCGGAGGTGTACCAAACGAGTTTCCACACGGACATATTAAGTAGCGTAGCGCACGTTGTGTAAACAATGCACACCGAGGCATAACACATGGCATGCTAGCAGCTAACGGGCTACGATAGACTAACCATACGTCCTCTTTTCACCGGACGTGTCCTCTTTTGCGGAGCTGTCAGGGCGGAGTTTCTTAAATGCCTCAAATGTCCGGCATTTTGAGTTAGGGTTGCATGTATTTTCAATGTATGTTCAGGGTTAAGAAGGGGTTAAAAACAAAACAAATTGTGCACGCAGCAGCATTGGTGAGGGAGGGGCAGAGACAGACAGAGAGAGAGAGAGAGAGTTATGATAAACGCGCATGCGTCGCCAGGCTCTGCTTTTTATCCATAGATTTAATTTTGTATTATCTATAGCAGGGGTGTCAAAAGTGTGCCCCGGAGGCCATTTGCGGCCCACAGCTAATGTTTTAAAGGCCCACGGCACATTCTAAAAATACTATTCAAATAAACAAAAACATAACAAAAGTGAAATAAAAAAAGGTTAAATGTAATTTAGAAAAAGTTGCAATGTTGACTAATAAAACAAAGCTGCTTTTTTTTTTTTCTTTCAAACTGTCATTGCTCAAAACATAATATTGAATCAAAATCAATGTTATTATGAATTATTGACCTATCCAAGGTTCCCATTACTTCACATCAAATATTCCACTAAGAAAAATATTTTTGGTGGAAGATTTTGCAAATTTGGTAAATAAATCACCCAAAAATTCTTGTTTTCTTACTGTACCGAAAATGAACCGAACCGTGACCTCTAAACCGAGGTACGTACCGAATTGAAATTTTTGTGTACCGTTACACCCCTAGCAGTAACACATTGTGTTCTATTATTTTGTCAAAACTATGAGGGACAAGCAGTAGAAAATTGACGGAAGGATTATTAATCAGCTTGTTCATTTAATGTTAATATCTGGTTACTTTCTGTTTTAACATGTTCTATCTACACTTCTGTTCAAATGTATTAAACACGTATTCTTCTGTTGTTTGGATACTTTACATTAGTTTTGAGTGATACTACAAATGTGGGTATGGATCCGATACCAAGTAGTTACAGGATCATACATTGGTCATATTCAAACTCCTCAAGTGTCCAGGGCAGGCTTGGGCAATTATTTTGACTGGGGGCCACATTTACAGCAAAAAATGTGTCTGGGGGCAAGTATATCTATTTTTAGGAACACTAATACAAAACCTCACAATAATGTCTCATTGAATGCTAAAAACGTTATGACAGACCGCCTTAAAAAACAATGGAATTTTAATTTTTTCTATGAAGGATAAAACACTGAATATTGACAAAATATGAATGTCAGACCTCCTTTCGATCGACACATTTTACAATCAAGTGAAACGCAACAAAAATGCAACAAACAGTGAAATAGGAACGCAAAGGGTACAAAATAAACCCACCTACAACCTGATATACCACTAAGCTTTAGAACTTTGTTGTGAATATTTCCTTACGCGTCTGTGGAAACGCTCCCCGCCCACACTGCGTGGTAGGGATGATGTTTGATAAGGAATTATCGAGTTCGAGCCTATTATAGAATCCTCTTATCGAACCGATTCCTTATCGATTCTCTTATGGAGTCCAGATAGGTTGTTGTATATGGAAAAAAACACACAATATTTTGTTTAACAAAAGCTCACTTTTATTATATAATAAAAAAATAAAATCTAATAAATAAATAAATATTGACTGTTACCCACCTAAAAAAATAAAATAAAATAAATAAATATTGACTGTTGTTACCCAAAGTATATTAAGTGGGATTTTTCAGAGAAACAAATATATACAGTAACACAAAAACAACCTGTCTCTGTGATCACTAAAGGTGCATAAATAATAATATAGGGTTAAATAAAATCAGTCCCTTGGGCACAAAACTGAAAATAATACAGCTCTCCAAAAAGTGCACTTCTGCTGCTATTGGAACATAACTGTTTGTTATGATGCTTTGACATTTTTGCACTTTATTTCTTTATTGAAAGAAAATTCTATGAAGAGAAAAGTTGTTTGCAAATGTGGTTACAATGCTAAAAAATGAAAAGTTAAAGCTAAAAAAGAAATACACTTTATTGAGTTAACATTATTTCTTCATAGTGGGAAAAATGTTATGAGCTAGAGAATATAACAACTACACTACCCAGCATGCAACGGGAGTTACGAGCATGCGCGGTAGCCCCGAAAAGTGTTGCATGTTGCCACGCTGTGAAAGTAAACGTCAAGAACTCAGCCAACACGCCTCGTCTGCATTATTTATAAGTAGACAGACAACACATCTACAGTGTGATTTTGTAACGTTTACAAGGAAAGAAAAACAAAAGTTAAAAAAGGGAGATATGTTGTATATATATGTATGTGCTGCGGTGTTGTATATATATGTATGTGCTGCAGTGTTGTATATATATGTATGTGCTGCGGTGTTGTATATATATGTATGTGCTGCAGTGTTGTATATATATGTATGTGCTGCAGTGTTGTATATATATGTATGTGCTGCGGTGTTGTATATATATGTATGTGCTGCGGTGTTGTATATATATGTATGTGCTGCGGTTGTTTTAAGAAGGTTGTGACAGCTGCCGTAAAGGAGGTGCGTTGCTAGCCTGGTTGCTATGTTTCCGGTGGGTGGTAAAAGTGTTGGTCATGTGTTTTACCCTGCTCAAATCTCTCAGTAAAGTTATTCGATGGATGATAGCTTTTGTTTTGAACTTTATTACACCTTGGAGCGCTTTTTCCCGTCCATTGTTTTCCTGCTTTCGCTATCTGCGCCTAATGACTGAGCTACGTGACGTCAATTCTTGTGATGTCACACGGAGCATTTCTGGTCGGGACGGGATTTGAATAAAGAATCAACTCTTTTCCTTTACTATAGTGGTCTCGATAACGGGTACCGGTTCTCAAAAAGGGTTTCGAGTCCGAGGACTCGGTTCTTTTCTTATCAAACAACCGGGAAAACCGGTTTCGAGTATCATCCCTACTGCTTGGTGCCTCGTCTGAGCTGCTGTTTACCATAGTAACTAATTACATGACCATAGTAACTAATTACATGACCATAGTAACTATTTAGATTACCATAGTAACTAGTATATCATACATAAGCGCAGATTCCAACCATTGAAATACTTAGTATAGTTGAAGACTTACGGTCATTAGAAAACATCACTGCACATCATAATGGGAGCTACACTTTACATCTTAAAGATCTAAAAAAATTATTTGGGAATGTCCGGCGGGCCAGATGGAAAAGCTTAACGGGTGGCATGTGGCCCCCGGGCCTTAATTTGCCCAGGTCCAGTCCAGGGACCTATTTCATGGGTTTATCAACAAGAACACAAATGACAAAATATTTTGTGACTGTAAAAAATAGTAATCATAGCAGTATCGACTATATACGGCTCTTGTACTTGGTATCGTTACAGCCGACTTATTTGTTTACATTCAGGAGCGCTAACTTGTTATCCGTGAGCTATTGCATCCTCCTTCGGTGTGTAGTGAAGCATGTTTTGCTAGTCCTCGTCCAAGAGGGATGATACTTGTAAAAATTGCAGTTTATTTTTCGCCACGGAGGTGAGGATAAGCAGTTATAACCCTGTGGATGGACATTAGCCGCTAAGACTCTGCAGTGTATTGCTGCACCTCACGTCCATTCTCACTCTTCTGTCTACACGCTGTTGCCGCTCGTAAGTGCTCTGTGTTCGTGTCGACTCACACGCCACTCTGCTTATATTACCAAAAAGGTCACCACGGTGCGCCATCATGTCCGTGAAAAGAAAGTACTGGTATTTTTTTTCAAAAGCATTTTAGTATCATTAGTAGAGATGTCCGATAATATCGGCAGGCCGAATATCATCGGCCGATAAATGCGTTAAAATGTAATATCGGAAATTATCGGTATCGGTTTTTTTATTATCTGTATTGTTTTTTTTTGTTTTTTTTTAATTAAATCAACATAAAAACACAAGATACACTTACAATTAATGCACCAACCCAAAAACCCCCCCTCCTCATTCACACAAAAGGGTTGTTTCTTTCTGTTATTAATATTCTGCTTCCTACATTATATATCAATATATATCAATACAGTCTGCAAGGGATACAGTCCGTAAGCACACATGCTGGTCCACTAATAGTACTAACCTTTAACAGTTAATTTGACTCATTTTCATTAATTACTAGTTTCTATGTAACTGTTTTTATATTGTTTTACTTTCTTTTTTATTCAAGAAAATGTTTTTAATTTATTTATCTTATTTTATTATTATTTTTTAAAAAGTACCTTATCTTCACCATACCTGGTTGTCCAAATTAGGCATAATAATGTGTTAATTTCACGACTGCATATATCGGTTGATATCGGTATCGGTTGATATCGGTATCGGTAATTAAAGAGTTGGACAATATCGGAATATCGGATATCGGCAAAAAGCCATTATCGGACATCCCTAATCATTAGTATTGGGCTTAGGGCTGGGCGATATATCGATATATCGCGGGTTTGTCTCTATGCGATATAGAAAATGACTATCGTGATATTGGAGTATACGTTCTCACGCAGTTGCTTTTAGCTGCGGGGCATTAAACTGCATGCGTTTCTCACTCTTTCCTGTCTCTCCTTCTCACAGACTTAAAACAAGCGAACCTTCTTACATACGTCACATACTGTCACGTGAGCAACGTCACATGCTCCCGCGGGGCAGACAGCGACATGGTAACGTTAGCTGTGATGCTAACAGCTAACGGTGTGGTTTGAGTGGTAATACGAGAGAAAGAAGGTGCGAATCGGGTAACAAATGGAGGAATAATTAATTCCCAATTCCCATCGTCTGACGGTGGTTTGGCTTCAAGCGGGAATGTCTTTACATGTCAACATCTCCGTTCGGTGCCACACCAACTAAATGCAGAAGCAACTGTTTCCACATCAACACCATAGGACAGGGGTCACCAACCTTTTTGAAAGCAAGAGCTACTTCTTGGGTACTGATTAATGCGAAGGGCTACCAGTTTCAAAACACTTAAATAAATTGCCAGAAATAGCCAATTTGCTCAATTTACCTTTAACTCTATGTTATTATTAATAATTAATGATATTTACACTTAATTGAACGGTTTAAAAGAGGAGAAAACACGAAAAAAATTACAATTAAATTTTGAAACATAGTTTATCTTCAATTTCGACTCTTTAAAATTCAAAATTCAACCGAAAAAAAGAAGAGAAAAACTAGCTAATTTGAATCATTTTGAAAAAATTAAAAAAAGAATTTATGGAACATCATTAGTCATTTTTCCTGATTAAGATTAATTTTAGAATTTTGATGACATGTTTTAAATAGGTTAAAATCCAATCTGCACTTTGTTAGAATATATAACAAATTGGACCAAGCTATATTTATAACAAAGACAAATCATTATTTATTCTAGATTTTCCAGAACAAAAATTTTAAAAGAAATTCAAAAGACTTTGAAATAAGATTTAAATTTGATTCTACAGATTTTCTAGATTTGCCAGAATCATTTTTTTGAATTTTAATCATAATAAGTTTGAAGAAATATTTCACAAATATTCTTTGTCGAAAAAACAGAAGCTAAAATGAAGAATTAAATTAAAATGTATTTATTATTCTTTACAATAAAAAAAAATACATTTACTTGAACATTGATTTAAATTGTCAGGAAAGAAGAGGAAGGAATTTAAAAGGTAAAAAGGTATATGTGTTTAAAAATCCTAAAATCATTTTAAGGTTGTATTTTTTCTCTAAAATTGTCTTTCTGAAAGTTCTAAGAAGCAAAGTAAAAAAATAAATGAATTTATTTAAACAAGTGAAGACCAAGTCTTTAAAATATTTTCTTGGATTTTCAAATTCTATTTGAGTTTTGTCTCTCTTAGAATTAAAAATGTCGGGCAAAGCGAGACCAGCTTGCTAGTAAATAAATACAATTTAAAAAATAGAGGCAGCTCACTGGTAAGTGCTGCTATTTGAGCTATTTTTAGAACAGGCCAGCGGGCTACTCATCTGGTCTTACGGGCTACCTGGTGCCCGCGGGCACCGCGTTGGTGACCCCTGCCATAGGACATATACTATTTGATAGCAGCTCATTTTTATGTGTCACTTATTGAAATATCTTGTGTTTATTTGTTTTTAACTATTGTAGTGGCGTTCCATACAAAAAGTGCACTTTAATTTAGTGTTGTTTTGATATGTCATCTTAGTGACATCATGCACAAAATACTAATAGCTTGTTTTTAAATGTCTGACAATCTTTCACTTTCTGTTTTGAAATGACATGAATGTTTGTGCCACTGCTTAATAACTGTTTAATAAATACACTTTTAGTTGTGATTTCCCTCTCTGCATGAAAGTTTAAAAGTAGCATATATTAATGCAGTATGAAGAAGAATGTTTGAATGTAGACACATAGAATCATCATACCGCTGTGATTATATGCATCAAGTGTTCATTCAAGGCGAAGGCAAAATATCCACATATATATCGTGTATCGCGATATGGCCTAAAAATATCGAGATATTAAAAAAAGGCTGTATCGCCCAGCCCTAATTGGGCTACATCTTTAGTAGTAAGAGAGATCGGTGCTGACAACTATGTGACTTTATGGCTAGGTTTAGCGAGTGTTTCAAGCCCTCAAGATACTTTGGCGACTCGGACATGAGCGAATGCGTCGCTCTTCCTAACGATCACCCAGAAGTATTCCCAGGAGCAGCTTCATTTTGTAGAACTATAAAAACAATCGCCCGAAGAAGGTTTATGGTAATTATAAACATGATTGTGTAGCTTGTCTTTTTTGCACGCTTTTTGCAAATGCGTCATTAGCCAATGATGCAAATTTGCCGACTTCATCATTACGTTTTATACCTTCTGCAAATCTTTTCAAAGGACAATACGACAGAAATGAAACTACTTTAGAGTAGTCAGGGTACAGCTTGTATGGCAGTATAGATGTAATAACCACTGAAAATTAGTCAACACAAAGGCGAAATGGTCTAAATAGCTAAGCAACCCAAGATAACCGTGTCGAGCATAATGGTGGCAGCATCATGGTGTGGGGCTGTATGAGTGCTGCGAGCACAGTGGAGCTGTGGTTCATATGAAATTGAACACGTTTTGTGACATTCTAAAGCTCTTTTGGGAAACTGGGCTTTTCTGCAACATTGATAACGAGCCTAAACACACCTTTGAGAAGACAAGTGCCTCGCTGAGGAAGCTGAAGGTGTGGCCAAGAATGAGCACCTGTGGGGTAATCCTCAGGCGGAAGGAAGGTGGATGTCCTTTACAAAGTCATACTTGTCTATGCGTTTTGGCCTCTTGTCCACACGCAAACGCATACAAAATGCACATTTTTGAAAACGCTGGACAGGTGGAAGGGTTTCAAAACTCATCGCCAGTGCGCCTTATAATCCGGTGCGCCTACTGTTAAAATGTTGGTGACTGTACTGTTCAGTATCCAGTAGGGGTGAAACGGTACGTGTATTTGTATTGAACCGTTTCGGTACGGGGGTTTCGGTTCGGTTCGGAGGTGTACCGAACGAGCTTCCACACGGACATATTAAGTAGCCGCATCCGCTTCCTTCTGCCTCTGTTTCTGTCAGTCCTCTATACAGCACCCGGCATTGTCCCACCCACACAACCATCTGATTGGTTACAAACAGAGCGGTAACAGCCTATCAGCAGTGCGTATTCAGAGCGCATGTAGTCAGTGCTTAGCGTTTAGCAGGTAATCATCAGGCAGCGGACTCTCCCCAAATGATAATAAACACCTCCAAGTCAACTACTAGTAACATCACTATGAGCCCGTTGACCTTCTAGAAACACAAAAGGCAGCTCAGCTCGCTCGCAGTCCTGGCTTGAGGTGAAGGCTAATTCGCTTTTAGCGTAACGTTAGCTCATTTTGCGGTGAGTGTGTGTGTTACGGACAGCAAAGCCCAGTCCGTCTGTTATTTCACTTGACCTTTTTCTGTGTTGATTGAGCTGTGTTGAAGCAGCAAAAAAGGACATTATGTTAAATGAAGAGTTTCTGTCTCTGATAGTTGATAAAATAATGTAAGTGCGTCATTAAACCTACATGAACTCCATGGTGTTCAGGGATGAATAGTCTCTCCTATTGCTATTGTACCATTTTTTCAGCTATAGTTACATGAATCATTAGTAATGTAGTTTTGAATGGCAGGGTCCCTGCTATCACATGTTGATACAAATATAACATTTACATAATAAAAATCAACTACAGGCTTCCCAAATGCTGTAATAAATTAAGCATGATGAGTTGACTTGAAACTGTTTAATGTTGCACTTTTTATATGTAGAAGAAAAGTTTTGTCCATTTTATTTAATCTGAGCAACAACTTGAGGCAGTTTAACGTTGTAACGTGGACAGAATTATTATAGTGTTCCCAATGTTAAAACGATAAAGCCATTGTTTACAAATTTGGTAAATAAATAACCAAAAAATGTATATTTTGTTGTTTTCTTACTGTACCGAAAATGAACCGAACCGTGACCTCTAAACCGAGGTACGTACCGAACCGAAATTTGAGTGTACCGTTACACCCCTAGTATCTAGCATTTTTGCACTTTTTTTTCCCTAAAAAAAAAAAGGAACTGAATCGATTTCAAATCACTGAATTATTTTGGGATCTAAAACTTCAATTATGATTCGCATCGCGTCGTTGTTCAAACCCGTAGTACTGTCTCTTGAAAGGGCACGCTATCATAAAAAGGGTTGCTTAGTTTTTTTGTGGAAGCCCCCAGTAATGCTAATCGCGTGTTTTTAGCTCAACACAGTTAGCACATAAAGAAATACCTCTGTGACTTGAACTCCTTCATGATGTCGAGGAACTTGTTGTATATGCCGGGGTCGTTGGCGAAGCGGATCTTGACCTGGTCCAGGTATGACAAGGCATCTTCCACCTGCAAGGGCAAACATGCGGAGCATGAAAAGTCTGCATGCAGAGGATGCTGAATCAGCTGTGGTGTCGTTCAAAAGCCTCCGCCAGCACACATTCTCAGCTAACCACGTCCATTGTCCCCCGGTTAATAGCTCTGTCAACAAAACGCTCAAGTTAGCAGCTGTGTACTATTAGTAAATATGTCAACAAATGCGTGGCGACCTAAACACGCTCACTGCTCTTTATTGGCCACACATCGGGGATGGGTGAGAGTAATGCAGTGTTTGTCAACCTTTTTTCAGCCACGGCACATTTTTTGCGTTGAAAAAACGCGGAGGCACACCACCAGCAGAAATCATTAAAAAACGAAACTCAGTTGACAGTAAAAAGTCGTTGTGGCAATTGTTGGATATGACTTTAAAGCATAACCAAGCATGCATCACTATAGCTCTTGTCTCAAAGTAGGTGTACTGTCACCACCTGTCACATCCCACCTTGACCTTGCATCTACTTTGTTTTTATCCTTCTTCGTGGGGACATTGTCGATTGTCATGTCATGTTCGGATGTACATTGTGGACGCCGTCTTTGCTCCGCAGTAAGTCTTTGCTGTCGTCCAGCATTCTGTTTTTGTTTACTTTGTAGCCAGTTCAGTTTTAGTTTCCTTCTGCATAGCCTTCCCTAAGCTTCGATGCCTTTTCGTAGGAGCACTTACCTTTTATTTTTTTGTTTAAGCATTAAATACCTTTTTACCTGCACGCTGCCTCCCGCTGTTTCCGACATCTACAAAGCAATTACCGTATTTTCCGCACACACCTAAAAACCTCAAATTTTCTCAAAAGCTGACAGTGCGCTTATAATCCGGTGCGCCTTATATATGGACCAATATTGAGCCACAACAGGTCTCGCAATTACGGTAACTATGCCGACTTCTTTTTCCCCCGTAGAAGAGCTTCTTCTTCTACGGGGGAAAATGAACTCGGCGGCTGCTTACTGTAGAAGAAGAAGCGCTTCTTTTACGGGGGAAAATGAAGCTGGCGGCTGCTTACCGTAGTTGGCGGCTGCTTACCGTAGTTGCGAGACCTATGTAAAGACCCAAAAATGTCTCCTATTAAGAGACACGCTTACGACGCAGAGTTTAAACTCTAGGCGATCAGTCACGCAGTAGAACACGGGAATAGAGCAGCAGCGAGAGAATTTAACATGAACAAATCAATGGTGCGGAAGTGGAGGAAGCAACATGATGACCTGCGCCAAGTGAAGAAGACCAAACAGAGTTTCCGAGGGAACAAAGCGAGATGGCTACAGTTGGAGGACAAACTGGAACAGTGGGTTGTTGAGCAGAGAGCAGCAAGTAGAAGTGTCAGTACAATCACTATTTGTTTTGTTGACATTCCATTTAGCGCAGCTCCATCTAATGGATGCATAACGTAACCCCAGCCTCTACTGTAGCGTCTAATCTATGCGCCTTATAACGCGGTGCACCTTATATATGAATACAATTTTAAAATAGGCCATTCATTGAAGGTGCGCCTTATAGTGCGGAAAATACGGTAGCTACCGGCCGCCACCTACTGATACGGAAGAGTATTACACGGTTACTCTGCCGAGCTCTAGACAGCACCGACACTCAACAACAACACATCATTTGCAGACTATAATTACTGCTTTGCAAAAAATATATTTTACCACAAATAGGTGAAATTAGATCATCTCCCACGGCACACTTTCCCGCATCTACTTTGTGTTTATCCTTCTTCGTGGGGACATTGTCGATTGTCATGTCATGTTCGGATACACATTGTGGACGCCGTCTTTGCTCCGCAGTAAGTCTTTGCTGTCGTCCAGCATTCCGTTTTTGTTGACTTTGTAGCCAGTTCAGTTTCGTTCTGCATAGCCTTCCCTAATCTTCAATGCCTTTTCTTAGGGGAACTTACCTTTTTGTTTATGCATTACCATATTTTTCAGACTATAAGTCGCAGTTTTTTTTTCATAGTTTGGCCGGGGGTGCGACTTATACTCAGGAGCGACTTATGTGTGAAATATCAAATAATATTATTTATGTCATTCACGTAAGAGACTAGACGTATAAGATTTCATGGGATTTAGCGATTAGGAGTGACAGATTGTTTGGTAAACGTATAGCATGTTCTATATGTTATAGTTATTTGAATGACTCTTACCATAATATGTTACGTTAACATACCAGGCACCTTCTCAGTTGGTTATTTATGCCTCATATAACGTACACTTATTCAGCCTGTTGTTCACTATTCTTTATTTATTTTAAATTGCCTTTCAAATGTCTATTTTTGGTGTTGGCTTTTATCAAATACATTTCCCCAAAAAATGCGACTTATACTCCAGTGCGACTTATGTTTTTTTTCTTCTTTATTATGCATTTTCGGCCGGTGCGGGTTATACTCCGGAGCGACTTATACTCCGAAAAATACAGTACCTTTTGTTTATTTTTTGTTTAAGCATTAAGTACCTTTTTACCTGCACGCTGCCTCCCGCGGTTTCCGGCATCTACAAAGCAATTAGCTACCGGCTGCCACCTACTGATACGGAAGAGTATTACACGGTTACTCTGCCGAGCTCGAGACAGCACCGACACTCAACAACAACACATCATTTGCAGACTATAATTACTGCTTTGCAAAAAATATATATTTAACACAAATAGGTGAAATTAGATCATCTCCTACGGCACGCTTTCCCGCATCTACTTTGTGTTTAACCTTCTTCGTGGGGACATTGTCGATTGTCATGTTCGGACGCACATTGTGGACGCCGTCTTTGCTCCGCAGTAAGTCTTTGCTCCGCAGTAAGTCTTTGCGGTCGTCCAGCATTCCGTTTTTGTTGACTTTGTAGCCAGTTCAGTTTCGTTCTGCATAGCCTTCCCTAATCTTCAATGCCTTTTCTTAGGGGAACTTACCTTTTTGTTTATGCATTACCGTATTTTTCAGACTATAAGTCGCAGTTTTTTTTCATAGTTTGGCCGGGGGTGCAACTTATACTCAGGAGCGACTTATGTGTGAAATATCAAATAATATTATTTCGCTCATTCACGTAAGAGACTAGACGTATAAGATTTCATGGGATTTAGCGATTAGGAGTGACAGATTGTTTGGTAAACGTATAGCATGTTCTATATGTTATAGTTATTTGAATGACTCTTACCATAATATGTTACGTTAACATACCAGTTGGTTATTTATGCCTCATATAACGTACACTTATTCAGCCTGTTGTTCACTATTCTTTAGACATTTTAAATTGCCTTCCAAATGTCTATTTTTGCTGTTGGCTTTTATCAAATACATTTCCCCAAAAAATGCGACTTATACTCCAGTGCGACTTATGTTTTTTTTCTTCTTTGTTATGCATTTTCGGCCGGTGCGGGTTATACTCCGGAGCGACTTATACTCCGAAAAATACGGTACCCTTTGTTTATTTTTTTGTTTAAGCATTAAGTACCTTTTTACCTGCACCCTGCCTCCCGCTGTTTCCGACATCTACAAAGCAATTAGCTACCGGCTGCCACCTACTGATACGGAAGAGTATTACACGGTTACTCTGCTGAGCTCTAGGCAGCACCGACACTCAACAACAACACATCATTTGCAGACTATATTTACTGCTTTGCAAAAAATATTTTTACCCCAAATATGTGAAATGAGATCATCTCCCACGGCCGCGGCACAGTGGTTGAAACCCCTGGAGTACACAAAGCATTGTCACATATCTCTGCAGGGCTAGTTAGCATTAGCCGGTGAAATGACGACAAGAACTCCTCATAACAACACGTTTCTCCCCTCCACACTCGCTTTAGACGTCGCCCATTTTAACCAGCTTGAAGGGTGTAAAGAAGCCAAGTTGGAGCCTCTCTCTCTCGGCTGACGTGCACCACTTTGTTCGGGGTGGCTGAGAGAGGGAAAAAAAAGGAACAAGGAGGAACTTCCCACCAGCGAGCTGCTTTTTTTTTTTTTTTTTTTTTCTGAGTTTGCTGTGGGCAATGACACGGTAGAAACACAAAGTAGCACCGAGTGGGCTGTCACTTGCAAAAATGCACTTTATGTGGTGCTGTCAAGCAGGGAATGACTTTGAATGCGCAGGCCGAGCGAGGGTTAGCTCACACGGCTTCCACTACTCCAACACAGCCGGTGTAATGAAACAAAATGGTTGAGGGCACTTTTTCCTCCCCCTTTTTCCCTCCGCCGTCGTCTGCTTACCTTCAGCTTCTGGAAGTGCTGCTGCTGCACTTGCTTCTGGGTTATAACGTAAGGCTTGTCCGGGATTTGGTTGATTTGCTTGGCCGCGCTGTGCGCCTGGATCTTCGCCATCGAGAGCGGGGTGTGTGTGAGAGTTTAGGCTGCGGTGTAGCTCCGGTGCTCGGCTAGCCGACAAAGCGTCCTCTCGGTCGGGGGAGCCAGCCTGCCAGTCGGAGCCCAGCGAGCCCTCACTTTAGCCTGGCTCGTCGCTAACGGAACGGCGGGGAAGTGAAGTGGGCAGCCGGAGGGCGAGACGAGACGGGTCGGCTTCACTCGACGAGACTTTGGGGGAACATCGTCGAAATGTACGAGTCGCGACGCATCGGAAGAGGGGGGACAATGGTTGCCGTTTACCGTGTTTTAAATAACTATCGCCTGTCTCTTTAAATTCGGCGGCAGCGCTGCTTCTCCGCGTCCGGAAGCTTGGAGTCGGATTGAAAAAAAAAAAAAAGGGAGTGAAGAATGAGGTGCGCATGCGCGACAAGGGGAGGAGCCGATTTTACAAAATAACCCCAGCAGGGGCGATACTGCAAATATGGTATCACCTTGATACTGAGTACATTCTGTACTGTACTGTTTTTATTGAGGGCCACATTGCTTCCAACTAGGGATGACTTTTTGCCGATATTGTCCAACTCTTTAATTACCGATACCGATACATACAGTCGTGGAATTAACACATTATTATGCCTAATTTGGACAACCAGGTATGGTGAAGATAAGGTCCTTTTAAAAATATAAAATAAGATAAATAAATTAAAAACATTTTCTTGAATAAAAAAGAAAGTACAACAATATAAAAACAGTTACATAGAAACTAGTAGTGAATGAAAATGAGTGAAATGAAGTGTTAAAGGTTAGTACTATTAGTGGAGCAGCAGCACGCACAATCATGTGTGCTTACGGACTGTATCCCTTGCAGACTGTATTGATATATATTGATATATAATGTAGGAAGCAGAATATTGATAACAGAAAGAAATGGGGGGAGGGATGTTTTTGGGTTGGTGCACTAATTGTAAGTGTATCTTGTGTTTTTTATGTTGATTTGATAAAAACAAAAAAATGATACCGATAAAAAAAACCATACCGATAATTTCCGATATCACATTTTAAAGCATTTTTATCGGACATCTCTACTTCTAACAGCAGATAGTAAATTAACTTACCTATGCATTGATTATATATTTTTATGTAACATGTAAAAAAAAAACTACTCTAGATTTTAGGGTAAAAAACGCAAAAGCAACTCAGTCACGAGAATTTTACTAAAAAAAAAAAAAAAGTAAACTTGATCTGAAGTCATAGGTCAAGCAAATATCCATCGATCCATCCATTTTCTACCGCTTGTCCCTCTCGGTGTCGCTGGAGCCTATCTTTAAGTATTAATTGGAACAAAAAAAGTATGATATAACATTTGTTGAAATATTGAATAATATTAAAGTTTAAAATGTATACAATTTAATGCAGTACATATATTTTTTCTGTCAAAATGGAAGGAACTAAAACATTTAGTAAGAAGATATAAAGTACTTGATTGAAGGATATTTTTGTTCACGGGCCACTTAAAATAATGTGCCTCAAGTTTGACACCCTGATGTATACAGTTTGATACATGATAGGGAGTGAAGAATTGAAGAGCGCATGCGCAACAATGGGAGGAGCCCAGTTTACAAAATAACCCCAGCAGGGGCGATACTGCAAATATGGTATCACCTTGATACGGAGTACATTCTGTACTGTACTGTTTTTTATTGAGGGCCACTACGCTTCTAACTAGGGATGTCCGATAATGACTTTTTGCCGATATCCGATATTGTCCAACTCTTTAATTACCGATACCGATATATACAGTCGTGGAATTAACACATTATTATGCCTAATTTGGACAACCAGGTATGGTGAAGATAAGGTCCTTTTTTTTAAAATAAAATAAGATAAATAAATTAAAAACCTTTTCTTGAATAAAAACAGTTACATAGAAACTAGCAATGAATGAAAATGAGTAAAATGAAGTGTTAAAGGTTAGTACTATTAGTGGAGCAGCAGCACGCACAATCATGTGTGCTTACGGACTGTATCCCTTGCAGACTGTATTGATATATATTGATATATAATGTAGGAAGCAGAATATTAATAACAAAAACAAACAACCCTTTTGTGTGAATGAGTGTAAATGGGGGAGGGAGCTTTTTTGGCTTGGTGCACTAATTGTAAGTGTATCTTGTGTTTTTTATGTTGATTTGATAAAAAAAAAAAAAAATAAAAAAAAAAATGATACCGATAATTAAAAAAAACGATACCGATAATTTCCGATATCACATTTTAAAGCATTTTTATCGGACATCTCTACTTCCAACAGCAGATAGTAAATTAACTTACCTATGCATTGATTATATATTTTTATGTACCATGTGAAAAAAAAACTACTCTAGATTTTAGGGTAAAAAACGCAAAAGCAACTCAGTCACGAGAATTTTACTAAAAAAAAAAAAAAAAGTAAACTTGATCTGAAGTCATAAGTCAAGCAAATATCCATCCATCCATCCATTTTCTACCGCTTGTCCCTCTTGGTGTCGTTGGAGCCTATCTTTAAGTATTAATAGGAACAAAAAAAGTATGATATAACATTTGTTGAAAGATTGAATAATATTAAAGTTTAAAATGTATACAATTTAATGCAGTACATATATTTTTTCTGTCAAAATGGCAGGAACTAAAACATTTAGTAAGAAGATATAAAGTACTTGATTGAAGGATATTTTTGTTCACGGGCCACATAAAATAATGTGCCTCAAGTTTGACACCCTGATGTATACAGTTTGATACATGATAGGGAGTGAAGAATTGAAGAGCGCATGCGCGACAACGGGAGGAGCCCAGTTTACAAAATAACCCCAGCAGGGGCGATACTGCAAATATGGTATCACCTTGATACGGAGTACATTCTGTACTGTACTGTTTTTATTGAGGGCCACTACGCTTGTAACAGCGAACTTGCCTATGCATTTATTATATATTTTTTATGTACGCTGTAAAAAAAACAACTGAAAAAATTAAAATAAACTTGCTTTGAAATCATAGGTCAAGCAAATATCCATCCATTTTCTACTGCTTGTCCCTCTCGGGGTCGCGGGCGGTGCTAAAATTAAAGTTAAAGTAGCAATGATTGTCACACACACACACTAGGTGTGGCGAAATTATTCTCTGCATTTGACCCTTCACCCTTGATCACCCCCTGGGAGGTGAGGAGAGCAGTGAGCAGCAGCGGTGGCCACGCCCGGGAATAATTTTTGGTGATTTAACTCCCAATTCCAACCCTTGATGCTGAGTGCCAAGCAGGGAGGTAATGGATCCCATTTTTATAGTCTTTGGTATGACTCGGCCTGGGGTTTGAACTCACAACCAGGTTGCCAACCTTGAGACCTCCGATATCGGGAGGTAGGGGGGGTGGGGCGGCGTGGTCGGGGGGGGGGGAGGCGTGGCTAAGGGCGTGGTTAAGAGGAGAGTATATTTACAGCTAGAATTCACCAAATCAAGTATTTCATATATATATATATATATATATATATATAATATATAAATATATATATGAAATACTTGACTTTCAGTGAATTCTAGCTATATATATATTTGTTTACATTTTTTTAAATTTTATTATACATATAAATAAAATATTTGAATTTCAGTGTTCTGCAGGCTATCCAGTAGATGGCAGTATTGTCCTGTTTAAGAGTGTCACAACATTGCTGTTTACTGCAGACGAACTGCTTTACGGTAGACTAAACGTGACGTGTGTTGTTGTGTGTTGTTAGTGCGCCGGGAGGACGTTAATGAAACTGCCTAACAATAAACCCACATAAGAAACCAAGAACTCTCTCTCCTTGTTGTGCACTCTACTCTCTAAAAGCCGTAGATGTTATGACGTCATTGGGCAGGCAAGCTGTTTATATTGTGGGAAAGCGGACGTGAGAACGGCTGTCCCCACTCAGGTCCGCATCGAGCTGGAGGGGGCGTGGCCTCCAGCTCCGGCTGAATACCGGGAGTTTGTCGGGAGAAAATCTCTGCCGGGAGGTTGTCGGGAGAGGCGCTGAATACCGGGATTCTCCCGCTAAAAACGGGAGGGTTGGCAAGTATGCAACCTATATGGTATCACATTGATACCGAGTACATTCTGTACTGTACTGTTTTTATTGAGGGCCACATTGCTTGTAACAGCGAATAATAAATGAACTTGCCTATGCATTAATTATATTTTTTCATGTACGCTTTAAAAAAAAACGAAAAATCACGAGAATTTTACCAAAAAACTTAAAATAAACCTGCTTTGAAATCAGAGGTCAAGCAAATATCCATCCATTTTCTACTGCTTGTCCCTCTCGGGGTTGCTGGAGCCTAAGTCTTAATTGGAATTTTTTTTTAGAAAGTATGATATAACATTTGTTGCAATATTAAATAATATTCAAGTTGAAAATGTATGCAATTTAATGCAGTGCATATTTTTTTTTCTGTCAAAATGGAAGGAACGAATACATTTCGTAAGAAGAGATAAGGTACTTGGTTGAAGGATATTTTGTTCACGGGCCATATAAAATGATGTGGCGGGCCAGTCCGGGCCCCTGTGCCTTAAGTTTGACACGGGACACGAGACTTTGGGGAGACATGGTCGAAATGTACGAGCCGAGTCGAGACGCCTCAGAAGGGGGGACTTAGTTGCTGTTTATCGTGTTTTAAATCTATGTTCCCCAACCTTTTTTGCACCAGGGACCGGGTTTAATGTAGGCATTATTTTCAGGGACCGGCTCTCCACTTGTACCAGATAAATACAGCAAAAATAAGTGCATGGAAAATACAACTCAGCATAACGCTGAATTAGTGGGAGCCCTGGGCTTGTTTCTTTGCAATGAGATGCAGATGGAAATCAGCCTTTGGTTACAATCTGTCACATTTATATGTGATATGTTCATTAATGTGTCATTAATCATGTCACAAAACAAATGGAAACTTCCTATGAGGAGTTTTATTGTACATGTATAAACAAGCTTATTGGTGCGTCTAGGGCAGACCTGGGCAAATTAAGGCCCGGGGGCCACATGCGGCCCGTTAAGCTTTTCAATCTGGCCCGCCAGACATTCCCAAACATTTTTTTTTAGATGTTTAAGATGGAAAGTGTAGCTGCCATTATGATGTTTTCTAATGACTGTAAGTCTTGAACTATACTAAGTATTTCAATGGTTGGAATCGGCGCTTTTGGATGATATACCAGTTGCTATGGTAATCTAATTAGTTACTATGGTAATCTAATTAGTTACACTGTAAAAAAAAAATCCCATTTTTATGGTTAATTTACTCTAAATTTCTACTGTAATTTTTCTATTTTTTAAAATAGTTTATAAAACTGTAGAATTGAAGACATTATCTGTAAATAAACACTCCGCCTGTTATTTAAGTACCGTAATTTCCGGACTATAAGCCGCTACTTTTTCCCCTCGTTCTGGTCCCTGCGGCTTATACAAGGGTGCGGCTTATTTACGGCCTGTTCTTCTCCGACACCGACGAAGAGGATTTCGGTGGTTTTAGTACGCAGGAGGAAGACGATGACACAATGATTAAAGACTGACTTTTCATATACCGGTAGGCTGGTTATTTTGATAACGTACAGGCGAGCACTTTGTATTACTTTGCACCGTTGTATTATTTGTACTCTGCACGAATGCTGTTCGCCATGTCAAAGATGTGAAAATTTGATTGAATGATTGAAAGATTTATTTTTAATAAATGGGACACTTTGCGTTCCCGAACAGTCATCTCTGTCCCGACAATCCCCTCCGTGGTAGCAGGAACCCCTATATACTACGCTAATTACACATCAAAACCCTGCGGCTTGTAGTCGGGTGCGGCTTATATATAGAGCAATCTGTATTTTCCCCTAAATTTAGCTGGTGCGGCTTATAGTCAGGTGCGGCTTATAGTCCGGAAATTACGGTAATATGCCAGTAATGACAAACTATGTATATTTCAATTTTTTTTTTACAGAAAAAACACCAAATTAATTATACATAGCATTTTTTTCTTAAATTACTTTCAAATTCATGTAATATTACGATATTTTTCCGTAAAACGTTTCATGAAAATTTATGTAATTATAATGTTTTTGATAATTATTTGGTTTACAGTGTTTTACTTTAATTTTATGGTTTTCGTTTGGAAGCCGTAGCTGCCAGTAGATGACCGTTTTTTTACAGAATTTTTTTTACAGTGTACTATGGTCATCTAATTAGCTACTATGGTCATCTAATTAGTTACTATGGTAATCTAATTAGTTACTATGGTCATCTAATTAGTTACTATGGTCATCTAATTAGTTACTATGGTAATCGACGTCACAGCAGCTCAGACGAGGCACCAAGCAGTGTGGGCGGGAAGCGTTTCCACAGACGCGGAAGGAGATTTTCACAACAAAGTTCTAAAGCTTAGTGATATATCAGATTGTAAGTTGGTTCATTTTGTACCCTTCGCGTTCATATTTCACTGTTTGTTGCATTTTTGTTGCGTTTCACATGATTGTAAAATATGTCGATCAAAAGGGGGTGTGACATTCATATGTTGTCAATATTCAGTGTTTTATCCTTCATAGGAAAATGTAAAATTCCATTACGTTTTTTAAGGCGGGTCTGTCATGACGTTTTTAGCATTCAATGAGACATTATTGTGAGGTTTTGTATTAGCGTTCCTAAAAATAGATATACCGGCCCCCAGACACATTTTTTTCTCTAAATGTGGCCCCCGAGTCAAAATAATTGCCCAGGCCTGGTCTAAGGGGACAGACCAAAGTTAAGTCGGAGAAAACGCAGTCATTTATCAATTATTTAATGTTTCTCTGCGGCCCGGTAGCAAATAAGTCATGGACCGGTACCGGTCCCCGGACCGGTGGTTGGGGACCACTTTTTTTAAATAACTATCGCCTGTCTCTTTAAATTCGGCGGCAGCTCTGCTTCTCTGTGTCCGGAAGCTTGGAGTCGGATTGAAAAAAAAAAAAAAGGGAGTGAAGAATTGAAGAGCGCATGCGTGACAATGGGAGGAGCCCAGTTTACAAAATAACCCCAGCAGGGGCGATACTGCAAATATGGTATCACCTTGATACAGAGTACATTCTGTACTTTACTGTTTTTATTGAGGGCCACGTTGCTTCTAACAGCCGATAATAAATGAACGTACCTATGCATTGATTATATATTTTTATGTACCATGTAAAAAATAAAAATAAAAATCTAGATTTTTAGGGTAAAAAACGCAAAAGCAACTCAGTCACGAGAATTTTACTAAAAAAATAAAATTAAACTTGATCTGAAGTAGAGATGTCCGATAATATCGGCCTGCCGATATTATCGGCCGATATATGCGTTAAAATGTAATATCGGAAATTATCGGTCTCGTTTTTTTTATTAGCGGTATCGTTTTTAAAAAAAAATTAAATCAACATAAAAAACACAAGATACACTTACAATTAGTGCACCAACCCAAAAAACCTCCCTCCCCCATTTCTTTCTGTTATCAATATTCTGCTTCCTACATTATATATCAATATATATCAATACAGTCTGCAAGGGATACAGTCCGTAAGCACACATGATTGTGCGTGCTGCTGCTCCACTAATAGTACTAACCTTTAACACTTCATTTCACTCATTTTCATTCATTACTAGTTTCTATGTAACTGTTTTTTATATTGTTGTACTTTGTTTTTTATTTAAGAAAATGTTTTTAATTGATTTATCTTATTTTACTAATTTTTTTAAAAAAGTACCTTATCTTCACCATACCTGGTTGTCCAAATTAGACATAATAATGTGTTAATTCCACGACTGCATATATCGGTTGATATCGGTATCGGTAATTAAAGAGTTGGACAATATCGGAATATCGGATATCGGCAAAAAGCCATTATCGGACATCCCTAATCTGAAGTCATAGGGCAAGCAAATATCCATCCATTTTCTACCGCTTGCCCCTCTCCGTGTCGCTGGGGCCTAACTTGAAGTATTAATTGGAACAAAAAAATATTTGTAAAGTATAATATAACATTTGCTGCAATATTGAATAATATTAAAGTTTAAAAAATGTATACAAATGAATGCAGTACATATATTTTTTCTGTCAAAATGGAAGGAACTAAAACATTTAGTAAGAAGAGATAAGGTACTTGATTGAAGGATGTTTGTTCACGGGCCACATAAAATAATGTGCCTTAAGTTTTACACCCTGATGTATACAGTTTGATACATGATACATTACACTTTCAATTTCTCTTTACAGCATGCCCAAAAAAAAGAGTAGGAAGAAGCAAAGCTTATTTGATCTTACCACTTCACAGCAATTCCTAACACATGTATGTATTTCTTGTACTCACTTTGTAACACAACTGACATCAAGGATTTGTCAACACAACAGTCCTGTCAGTTAATATTTATCTCATTGACTGAATCCTATCTTATTTTCAATAAGTCATAATTCTTCTTCCTTGTAAACACTTGTAGTTGAAATAGCCTCTTAAACTGGATAACAGTACGTCATTCAACTACTTTGCTTTACTCGTTCCCTAATTTAATTCCACATACTGACATGCTAAAAGGTTTAAACTAGTGTTGTACGTGCATACACATGTTTTAAGTTGGATTTTTATCTGAGGTTCTATTTTTTTGTCTTATTTTGAAAATAATCGTTGTCCAATCTTGAGTAGCAGGATCAAGTTTGCTTTTTGTATTCAACACGGTAAATGATATGATTATAAATTGCTAGGGATGTCCGATAATGGCTTTTTGCCGATATCCGATATTGTCCAACTCTTTAATTACAGATACCGATATCAACCGATACCGATATCAACCGATATATACAGTCGTGGAATTAACACATTATTATGCCTAATTTGGACAACCAGGTATGGTGAAGATAAGGTCCTTTTTTTTAAAAATGAATCAAATAAAATAAGATAAATAAATTAAAAACATTTTCTTGAATAAAAATAAAGTAAAACAATATAAAAACAGTTACATAGAAACTAGTAATGAATGAAAATGAGTAAAATTAACTGTTAAAGGTTAGTACTATTAGTGGAGCAGCAGCACGCACAATCATGTGTGCTTACGGACTGTATCCCTTGCAGACTGTATTGATATATATTGATATATAATGTAGGAAGCAGAATATTAATAACAGAAAGAAACAACCCTTTTGTGTGAATGAGGAGGGGTTTTTTTTGGGTTGGTGCATTAATTGTAAGTGTATCTTGTGTTTTTTATGTTGATTTAATTAAAAAAAACTAAACAAAAAAAAACACGATACGATAAAAAAAAAAAACGATACAGATAATTTCCGATATTACATTTTAACGCATTTATCGGCCGATAATATCAGCAGGCCGATATTATCGGACATCCCTATAAATTGCCTCATGTTATTATTACACAATTACGAAGTAGACATATTTTAACGTAAAAAAAAAAGATCTGTAGATTTTACAGCAAAAAAAACCCCACAAAACTGACAGCTCAGTTGCAAAAATGTGGCTGTAAAATTTACTATGGTTTTTACAGATTTAAAAAAAAGTTCCTGTAAATTCTACGGTTGGTGTTTTTATGGAATATTACTCTAAATCAGGGGTCGGCAACCCAAAATGTTGAAAGAGCCATATTGGACCAAAAATACAAAAACAAATCTGTCTGGAGCCGCAAAAAATTAAAAGCCATATTACATACAGATAGTGTGTCATGAGATATAAATTGAATTAAGAGGACTTAAAGGAAACTAAATGAGCTCAAATATAGCTACAAATGAGGCATAATGATGCAATATGTACATATAGCTAGCCTAAATAGCATGTTAGCATCGATTAGCTTGCAGTCGTTCAGTGACCAAATATGTCTGATTAGCACTCCTCACAAGTCAATAACATCAACAAAACTCACCTTTGTGCACTCATGCACAACGTTAAAAGTGTGGTGGACAAAATGAGACAGAAAAAGAAGTGGCATAAAACACGTCCTAGAAAGTCGGAGAAAGTTATACATGGAAACAAACTAAGGTGAGTTCAAGGACCGCCAAAATTAGTAGGACAAAACGGCGCTCGCCAAATACTCGAATCAGTGAAGCATGTTTAATATAAACAGTGTGATTTATAACAATTAGGGAGGTTTGTGTCATGTTTGTCCTCCTACACAAACCATACTAAAACAAAAAAATTGATTTTTTTCCCCCTCATCTTTTTCCATTCTTCATACATTTTTGGAAAAGCTCCAGAGAGCCACTAGGGCGGCGCTAAAGAGCCGATACGGCTCTAGAGTCGCGGGTTGCCCACCTCTGGTCTAAATGGATAAAAAACACCAGTTTTGTTTTTTTGGCGACTGAGCAACCAGTTTTTTACCAACATTTTTACAATGCACAATTTGATAGATAACTGGATGGCTTTTTAAGCATTTGTTTTTATTTTAACAAAAAAACCGTTTGGAATATATGACAATATGTGTTGCAATATTAGATAAAGTTATAATGATACGAGATTGCATAAAAGAACATGTCTTTTTTCTGTCAAAATGGAAAGTTGAATACATTTATGAAGAAAAGTACGCATATTAATTCCTGGGTGTGGCGAGCCACAAATGCCCCGTGGGCCGCACGTTGGACACCTGTGATGCAGGTCAATATTGCCGATACAGACACTTTTTACTTGGTTTTTGAGATCGTTAAATGAGTTTGCTTATACTTTGTGGATCACGATAATAATCAGAATGAATGACAGGACAAGTGTTTTTAGATAAACACGTTTTGTATTGCGCATTTATGGGAATAATATAGGGATGTCCGATAATGGCTTTTTGCCGATATGCCGATATTGTCCAACTCTTTAATTACCGATACCAATATCAACCGATACCGATATCAACCGATATATACAGTCGTGGAATTAACACATTATTACGCCTAATTTGGACAACCAGGTATGGTGAAGATAAGGTAATTTAAAAAAAAATGAATAAAATAAAATAAGATAAATACATTAAAAACATTTTCTTGAATAAAAAAGAAAGTAAAACAATATAAAAACAGTTACATAGAAACTAGTAATTAATGAAAATTTGTAAAATTAACTGTTAAAGGTTAGTATTATTAGTGGACCAGCAGCACGCACAATCATGTGTGCTTACGGACTGTATTCCTTGCAGACTGTATTGATATATAATGTAGGAAGCAGAATATTAATAACAGAAAGAAACAACCCTTTTGTGTGAATGAGTGTGAATGGGGGAGGGAGGTTTTTTGGGTTGGTGCACTAATTGTAAGTGTATCTTGTGTTTTTAATGTGGATTTAATTTTAAAAACAAAAACAAAAAAACAAACGATACTAATAATAAAAAAACGATACCGATAATTTCCGATATTACATTTTAACGCATTTATCGACATCTCTAGAATAATATAAAACTATTAAACAATTCCCATTTTATTACATGCAATTATTTGAGCAAAATAAGTCAATATTGCTAAATAAGTACAGTAAACAAACTACTAGTTATTCTTATCCTTTGATTTTATGCCCCCAAAGCCATCCTGTGGCCACTAACTTAACAATATTTATCATTGTCTCATCTTGCCAAAATGTATTCATTTTATAACAAGAGAAAAAAAACATTTGTAGGACAAAAAACTAGCAATGTGTCAACCGATACCATCTTTGGTATCGACGTGGTCGATATATGTATAGGTCTGTCCACCCCCTGCTCTGCTAGAAAGGAGCGATTACTTCATGAAAAACCTTTAAGACTTCTAATAATTAGTAGTCATAATTAGCCGTGTCTGTGCTTTCAAAGGAGACTGTGGAGCATCGAGTCCCAGTGAGCTCATTCCTGGGAGGACAAGGACAGAGAACTGGACTATATTTATTAGTAAACACAAGACGGTAAAACAGAAACAATTTGTGATGAGGAAATAACTTGCGAGAATTTCGACTGTATTCTTGACAGTTTTGTTACATTAAAGTAATCCCCTTTACTTAGACTTTGGCAGCCAGTTTCCACCTCTGGAGCCACTGTTGAAAAGTCATCCCTCCATGGAGGACTTCAGAGAGGACATGTTGTGCTGGTTGATCCCACCTGAATGAACACACACACACACACACACACACACACACACACACACACACACACACACACACACACACACACACACACACACACACACACACACACACACACACACACACACACACACACACACACACACACACACACACACACACACACACACACACACACACACACACACACACACACACACACACACACACACACATTTTCACCTGTGACAAGTGAACATATGACGTCATACCAATCTGAAAGTACACAACTTTCCAGTATAATAGTCAATGACACAAAGCTTCACTCTATAACGGATTCGAGGATTTTTATTTATTTTTTAACCCGGTTTGTTTTGACGGTTCGTTTTGTACCCTGGTTTTAAGGTCACGGTTCGGCTCTTTTTGGGTACAGTAAGGGAACAAAACGCAAAATATAAACATTGTGTTAACAGTGTTAAATGAATAATATAAAAACAAACACCTGTGGCTTCTCCTTCACACCATCACTAGCCATGACTACGCTGCGCTGTCTGAATCTGATTGTACACACTTGGCTAGTTGTGCTCTGCATTCCGTATACCGTATTTTTCGGACTATAAGTCGCAGTTTTTTTTCATAGTTTGGCCGGTGTGCGACTTATACTCAGGAGCGACTTTTGTGTGAAATTATTAACACATTACCGTAAAATATCAAATAATATTATTTAGCTCATTCATGTAAGACAGTGGTCCCCAACCACCGGGCCGCGGCCCGGTACCGGTCCGCGGACCGATTGGTACCGGGCCGCACAAACAAGACAAAGACTTAATTTAGAGTTTTTTGGACACTAGGGGAACATATTCTAAGTAACAAAGACTTAATTTAGAGTTATTTGGTTAGGGCAGGGGTCGGCAACCTTTACCACTCAAAGAGCCATTTTGGAAAGTTTCACAAATTAAAGAAAACAATGGGAGCCACAAAAAAAATTTGAAAATTTAATATGAAAAACACCGCATACAAAGCTTAAATTGCTTAGCGCTATGTTAACCAGGGGTCTCTGACACACGCACCGGCACGCATCTTAATAAGGAAATTTAATGTTAGTGCGGCCCGCGACTTTTAATTGAATGGCGCTTGATAGCGTCTTTCTTGCCAACCCTCTCAATTTTCCGGGAGACTCCCAAATTTCAGGACGTGCTGGCACTGCTTTTAGCGCCCTCTACAGCCTGCCCAAACAGCGTACCTGCTTGGCCACATGTTGAATGCAGCTTTTGCTTGCTCACGTAAGTGCCAGCAAGGCATACTTGTTCAACAGCCACACGGCTTACACTGACGGTAGTCGTACAAAAACAACTTTAACACTGTTACGTTACAAATATGCGCCACACTTTGAACCCACACCAAAAAAGAATGACAAACACATTTCTGGAGAACATCTGCACTGTAACACAACATAAACACAACACAACAAATACCCAGAATCCCATGCAGCCCTAACTCTTCCGCTCAACCGACGCACGGAGAGGGGGGGGGGGGGGGGTTGATTTGTGGGGGGGTTTGGTGGTAGCGGGGGTGTATAATGTAGACCGGAAGAGTTAGGGCTGCATGGGATTCTGGGTATTTGTTGTGTTGTGTTACGGTGCGGATGTTCTCCAGAAATATTTTTGTCATTCTTTTTTGGTGTGGGTTCACAGTGTGGCGCATATTTGTAACGTAAGAGTGTTAAAGTTGTTTTATACGGCCACCGTCAGTGTAAGCTGTGTGGCTGTTGAGCAAGTATGCCTTGCTGTCGCCTACGTGTGCAAGTAAAAGCAACATATAACATGTGGCCGGGCTTGCACGCTGTTTGTACATGCTATAGAGGACAATTAATGCAGTGCCATTAGGGCACACCCTTGATTAAGTAATTAGAGTGAAAATAGGATAATATTTTCCCTGGGAGATTTCTAGGAGAGGCAGTCTCCTGGGAAAATCGGGGGGGTCGTTAAGTATACTGGGAAAACCGGGAGGGTCGGCGAGTATGCAGCTGAGCCGCATCAGAGTGGCCAAAGAGCCGCATGCGGCTCCGGAGCCGCGGGTTGCCGACCCCTGGGTTAGGGTGAGGGTTAGGGTTATAATAAGGCATTAATAAGTACTTAATGACTAGTTAAGAGCCAATATGTTACTAATTTGCATGTTAATAAGCAACTAATTAATGGTGAATATGTTCCCCATACTAATGTTTTTTTTACTGGTGCACAAAATGAAGCGTGCATGAACATCACCTTGTTCAAACAACAAAACAACACAGTGCATAAACTCACAACAAATTACACACCTGCAAACCAGTCAGCTGTTGCCGTATCCATAATACGCCGATAGGGAGAAGTTTTTATTTACACGATGAGTCGGGTGTGTCTCGACGTCCGCCGAACCCCTGAGCCAGACTCACCGAACCCCTAGGGTTCCATCCAACCCAGGTTAAGAACCACTGCTCTAGTCTCTTACATCAGTGGTTCCCAACCTTTTTGTAGCTGCGGACCGGTCAACGCTTGAAAATTTGTCCCACGGACCGGTGGGGGGAGGGGGGGGGGGGGTGTATTTTTTTAAAATTTATTTTTATTTTTTTTACATAAATGAATACAATCATGTGTGCTTACGGACTGTATCCGTGCAGGCTGTATTGATATAGAATGTAACTATTGTGTTTTTTATGTTGATTTCATTAAAAAAAATAAAAATAAAAATAAAAATAAATTATTATTATTTTTTTTTTTTTAAATTTTTTTTAATGAAATCAACAAAAAAATAAAAATAAAAATAAAAATAAATTATTTAGCCGTGTGGCTGTTGAACAAGTATGCCTTGCTGGCACTTACGTGAGCAAGCAAAAGCTGCATTCAACATGTGGCCAAGCAGGTACGCTGTTTGGGCAGGCTGTAGAGGGCGCTAAAAGCAGTGCCAGCACGTCCTGAAATTTGGGAGTCTCCCGGAAAATTGAGAGGGTTGGCAAGAAAGACGCTATCAAGCGCCATTCAATTAAAAGTCGCGGGCCGCACTAACATTAAATTTCCTTATTAAGATGCGTGCCGGTGCGTGTGTCAGAGACCCCTGGTTAACATAGCGCTAAGCAATTTAAGCTTTGTATGTGGTGTTTTTCATACTAAATTTTCAAATTTTTTTTGTGGCTCCCATTGTTTTCTTTAATTTGTGAAACTTTCCAAAATGGCTCTTTGAGTGGTAAAGGTTGCCGACCCCTGCCCTAACCAAATAACTCTAAATTAAGTCTTTGTTACTTAGAATATGTTCCCCTAGTGTCCAAAATACTCTAAATTAAGTCTTTGTTACTTAGAATATGTTCCCCTAGTGTCCAAAATACTCTAAATTAAGTCTTTGTTACTTAGAATATGTTCCCCATACTAAAGTGTTACCAAAAACATATAACTTTGTCTTGAATTTGAAAAAAAACCATTTTATTTTTCACTAAAGAAGGGTTGGGTGAATGCGCATATGAAACTGGTGGGGTTCGGTACATCCAACAAGGTTAAGAACCACTGGACTAGACCATAATATGTTACGTTAACATACCAGTTGCTTATTTATGCCTCATATAACGTACACTTATTCAGCCTGTTGTTCACTATTCTTTAGATATTTAAATTGCCTTTCAAATGTGTATTCTTGCTGTTGGCTTTTATCAAATACATTTCCCCAAAAAATGCGACTTACACTCCAGTGCGACTTATATGTTTTTTTCCTTCTTTATTATGCATTTTCGACCGGTGCGACTTATACTCCGGAGCGACTTATACTCCGGAGCGACTTATACTCCGGAGCGACTTATACTCCGGAGCGACTTATACTCCGGAGCGACTTATACTCCGAAAAATACGGTACGCTTCTCTGCCATAAACCTGGCTTTTTTGTTCCATTTTAAGCGTACAGTGCAACCTCGATTTACGAACCTAATTGGTTTTTGAACATGTTTCAACATAACAAGGAGGTCTTTTTATCATCAAGCCAAAACACAGAGCTGAACTGTGCTGTATGCGCTGCTCTGCCAACATGCGTACACACACAGAAATCCCTTTGGTGCCCTCACAAAGGATCAGAAATTACAAACATTCTTAAGTTTAACAACTATATTGTGACAATAATAAACATTATAAAAAGTAAAATCCACCCACAATAACATCGACAGAGGAGCTGAAGAGAAAGCAGCACACAGAGGAAGAGAAAGGAGGAGTCTGTGAAATGAGTCTGCTCTGGCATATTTTTCCCCAGAAAAGTCGGGTCTCATCACAAATAAAACTTGCCGAGGTACGAAGACCGCTTCGTCAATTGTTCCATACTTGTGAGCGCCAATAATGTACTCTGCGTAAATAGTCTATTTTAACTCCATAGCTATTCCCTCCTTTTTTCACGCTGGTCTGTTTTTGGGACTCAGTGAGTTATCAAAAGTGAGAAAAAGGCACACGGGCTGAAGCAGTGAGAACGGACAAGTGACGTGGAGGGCTACACCTCCCCAAAAATGCTGTGCCCTGCTTTGTCTGCAGTTGGAACACAAAATAAATGAAGGATGCCCTCAGACACGGAGACATGGTTACGCAAATAGAGGGGTCCGTAAATCAAGGTTTAATTGTACTCCATTGCAACGCTGAATGTACACTTCCTGTCCCTGATATTTAATGTGTACCGTGTGGGAAAGCAATACGCTAATGTACCGAAAAATACATGTACGTCTACTGTTACGCCCATAATAGACACAATAAGACAACATCATCTGTATGTAGCTGCCTTTTTTACTTAAACCAAAGTTATAGGCAAATAGTCATCTTTGATTTACGTTCGTATGCAGTAAACTGCCAAAATGAATGTTGCATTTTACAGGAGAGCATTCCGTAGATTGTGTCTTACCAGTAAGATATGGCACTTTTGCCGTGTTCTCCGTAAGTAACACCTTGTGCACATCTTTGGGTGAGGGCTCGAACTCTCGGGACCAGAGTTTGCAGCAACTTTGCATCTTCCTCTTTGACTCTGGAGAGCAAGGCTTGAAAATATGAAAACATAATAGGGTCAATATCAGCAAAAGGTGTCCTCATCAGAACCACTCAGTGATTCCCCTCATCAACATGCAGCAGAATAATGCAACTCTGAAGTCTTATCATAAATGGTCAAACATTTACACACATATTAGTATGTTAAACTTGGTTTCCTTAATTTTGCACAGATTATTTTTCTTTGGCTATATGTGACTTTGGCATGTTTGTAAAAGTGGTTCAATGGTACAAAATCCCTTTTATATGGTTTTATTTTCCACACTGCAAAAACTGAAATCTAAGTAAGATGAAATATCTCAAATAAGGGTGATACTTGCTTATTTTCTGTCTGATAAGATAATTCTTCTCCCTAAGCAGATTTTATGTTAGTGTTTTACTTGTTTTAAATTGGAGTCCTTAATCTCGTTATATGCAAATATAAGGCGCATTTAAAATCCTTTCATTTTCTCAAAACTCGACAGTGCGCCTCATAACCCGGTGCGCATAATGTACTGAATAATTCTGGTTGTGCTTACCGACCTTGAAGCTGTTTTATTTGGTACATGGTGTTATGATAAGTGTGACCAGTAGATGGTAGTCACACAAAAGAGGTATGTGTAGACTGCAATATGACGCTAGTAAACAACATCAAAACTGTAAATGTTCCATTGAAAATAAAGTATATTACACACGGCGCTCAGAAATCTTTCAAAATGTTTTAGTACGACTTTGAAGCCGCACCGCTTGATGGATTGTCGGCGCATTACGGCTACCGTAGTCAGAAGTACGAGTATTATTATAGTGTGTGTAGGGATGTCCGATAATATCGGCAGGCCGATATTATCGGACGATAAATGCGTTAAAATGTAATATCGGAAATTATCGGTATCGTTTTTTTTATTATCGGTATCGTTTTTTTTTAATTTTTTAAAAATTAAATCAACATTAAAAAACACAAGATACACTTACAATTAATGCACCAACCCCAAAAACCTCCCTCCTCATTCACACAAAAGGGTTGTTTCTTTCTGTTATCAATATTCTGCTTCCTACATTATATATCAATATATATCAATACAGTCTGCAAGGGATACAGTCCGTAAGCACACATGATTGTGCGTGCTGCTGCTCCACTAATAGTACTAACCTTTAACAGTTAATGTTACTCATTTTCATTAATTACTAGTTTCTATGTAACTGTTTTTATATTGTTTTACTTTCTTTTTTGTTCAAGAAAATGTTTTTAATTTATTTATCTTATTTTATTTTATAATTTTTTTTTAAAAGTACCTTATCTTCACCATACCTGGTTGTCCAAATTAGACATAATAATGTGTTAATTCCACGACTGTATATATCGGTTGATATCGGTATCGGTTGATATCGGTATCGGTAATTAAAGAGTTGGACAATATCGGAATATCGGATATCGGCAAAAAGCCATTATCGGACATCCCTAAGTGTGTGTGTATAAGGACCGCATAAATCCTGAAAATTTGCGCATGTCCGCTATTGTAGTCCGTAGTTGATAATCAATCAATCAATGTTTCTTTATATAGCCCTAAATCACAAGTGTCTCAAAGGGCTGCACAAGCCACAACGACATCCTCTGTACAGAGCCCACATACGGGCAAGGAAAAACTCACCCCAGTGGGACGTCGACGTGAATGACTATGAGAAACCTTGGAGAGGACCGCATATGTGGGTAACCTCCCCCCCTCTAGGGGAGACCGAAAGCAATGGATGTCGAGTGGGTCTGACATAATATTGTGAAAGTCCAGTCCACAGTGGATCCAACACATCAGCGAGAGTCCAGTCCATAGTGGGGCCAGCAGGAAACCGTCCCGGATAAGCTTCTTCTTTTTCTCTATCTTCTTGTTAAGGGGCATTTCTAATATAAAGTAGTGTAAAGTTCTTACTTATATCTAGGGATGTCCGATAATGGCTTTTTGCCGATATCCGATATTGTCCAACTCTTTAATTACCGATACCGATATCAACCGATACCGATATCAACCGATATATGCAGTCGTGGAATTAACACATTATTATGCCTAATTTGGACAACCAGGTATGGTGAAGATAAGGTCCTTTTTTTAAAAATAAAATAAGATAACTAAATTAAAAACATTTTCTTGAATAAAAAAGAAAGTAAAACAATATAAAAACAGTTACATGCAAACTAGTAATTAATGAAAATGAGTAAAATGAAGTGTTAAAGGTTAGTACTATTAGTGGAGCAGCAGCACGCACAATCATGTGTGCTTACGGACTGTATCCCTTGCAGACTGTATTGATATATATTGATATATAATGTAGGAAGCAGAATATTGATAACAGAAAGAAATGGGGGGAGGGAGGTTTTTTGGGTTGGTGCACTAATTGTAAGTGTATCTTGTGTTTTTTATGTTGATTTAATAAAAAAAAAAAACAATAGATAAAAAAAACAGATACAGATAATAAAAAAACGATACCGATAATTTCCGATATTACATTTTAACGCATTTATCGGCCGATAATATCGGCAGGCCGATATTATCGGACATCCCTACTTATATCTGTCAGTAAACTCACCATGAAAGCACTAAAACATACCGGTATAGTGAGTTTACATTATTCACCCAAGGAACTTTAGTTATTAGAGAGTTCCGGTGGGACGTTTTTTCACGGGACACATTTCGGGCGTTGTTGTTGCACTAGTGAGCCACGGATGAGGAGATGCTGCTCCGTCATTGATTGAAGCAAAGTGTGAATGTCATTAAAACAGTTAGCTCCATCTTTTGACACTTCTTCCACTCCCGTCCTTGCACGCTACACCGCTACAACAAAGATGACGCTGTCCAAGTGGAGGCACGTAAATAAGAGTGCCCACAAAACAGCGCATCCTGAAGTGACTGTCAGAAAGCGACTTGAAGATGATGTGTAGAACATCATCTATGCAACATTTTGAGCAAAGAACCACCATTGCATGTTCTGTAGATCAGTGTTTTTCAACCTTTTTTGAGCCAAGGCAAATTTTTTGCGTTAAAAAAATCCGGAGGCACACCACCCGCAGACATCATAAACTCAGTTGACAGTTAAAAGTCATTGTCGCAATTGTTGGATATGACTTTAAACCATAACCAAGCATGCATCAGTATAGGTCTTGTCTCAAAGTAGGTGTACTGTCACCACCTGTCACATCATGCCATGACTTATTTGGAGTTTTTTTTTTGATGTTTTCCTGTGTGTAGTGTTTTAGTTCTTGTCTTGCGCTCCTATTTTGGTGCCTTTTTTTTTGTTGTTGGTATTTTCCTGTAGCAGTTTCATGTCTTCCTTTGAGTGATAAATCCCGCATCTACTTTGTTTTAGCAATCAAGAATATTTCAGTTGTTTTTATCCTTCTTTATGGGGACATTGTTGATTGTCATGTCATGTTCGGATGTACATTGTGGACACCGTCTTTGCTCCACAGTAAGTTTTTGCTGTTGTCCAGCATTCTGTTTTTGTTTACTTTCTAGCCAGTTCAGTTTTAGTTTCGTTCTGCATAGCCTTCCCTATAAGCTTCAATGCCTTTTCTTAAGGGCACTCACCTTTTGTTTATTTTTGGTTTAAGCATAAGACACCTTTTTACCTGCAATTAGCTACCGGCTGCCACCTACTGATATGGAAGAGTATTACACGGTTACTCTGCCGAGCTCTAGACAGCACCGACACTCAACAACAACGACACATAATTTGGAGACTATAATTACTGGTTTGCAAAAAATGTTTTTAACCCAAATATGTGAAATTAGATAATCTCCCACGGCACACCAGACTGTATCTCACGGCACACTTGTGTGCCGCGGCACAGTGGTTGAAAAACACTGATGTAGACCACAAGGAAGTCTTTTCCATTTAGAAAAATATCCTAATATGACCCCTTTAATGCACCTTATGATCCGGTGCGCCTTATGTATGAAAATAGACCCTCATCAGCAGTGCGCCTTATTATCCGGAAAATACGGTAGTCCATTTGATTTTGATTACCTTTATGATCGGATGCAAGGAATAGCTCCGCCCCCTTCGCTGATTTCCGCAAAGTGGTGGAGTGAAGTTGGAGTAGCTGACGGAGAAAACGCAACTCCAGCTGGTCCCTGCGCGCCTTGGAGCACAACTCCTCTGGAGCCTGAGGGGGGCAAATCAGTGCAGTAGCATTAATTGAACCAAGGTCAACAAATATGAGTACATTGAAGAATCGCAACAATCTATTCAGGAGGGCTTTTTGCTGACTCATGTCTCAAACTCACAGAGCGCTGTGTGGTAGCGTGCGAGAACAAAACGTTTGATCACCACAGATGGAAGTGTTACGCGCTCACCCTGTAGAGAGGGAACGCCATGTTTCCACACAGCTTGCTGAAGGTCGGAGACTGCAGGCGATGGATGGAGAGCCGCGATGCCGGGATTCTTTGCGTTCTGAGGGGACAAGTTTGACTGATTTTTTTCTGTCAACAATAGTCATTGTTTAAAACGTCTCAGTGAGTTAAGGATGGAGCCCAAGCCAGTTAAAAAAAAAAGCCTTCCTGGCTGCATACCAAAACACAAAGTGTGAACAGAAGTGTTCATGAGTGATTAGGGATGGGTACCATTTAGGGATGATGTTTGATAAGGAATTATCGAGTTCGAGCCTATTATCGAATCCTCTTATCGAACCGATTCCTTATCGATTCTCTTATCGAGTCCAGATAGGTTGTTGTATATGGAAAAAAACACACAATATTTGGTTTAACAAAAGCTCACTTTTATTATATAATAAAATAATAAAATCTAATAAATAAATAAATATTGACTGTTACCCACCTAAAAAAATAAAATAAAATAAATAAATATTGACTGTTGTTACCCAAAGTATATTAAGTGGGATTTTTCAGAGAAACAAATATATACAGTAACACAAAAACAAGCTGTCTCTGTGATCACTATAGGTGTATAAATAATAATATAGTGTTAAATAAAATCAGTCCCATGGGCACAAAACTGAAAATAATACAGCTCTCCAAAAAGTGCACTTCTGCTGCTATTGGAACATAACTGTTTGTTATGACGCTTTGACATTTTTGCACTTTATTTCTTTATTGAAAGAAAATTCTATGAAGAGAAAAGTTGTTTGCAAATGTGGTTACAATGCTAAAAAATGAAAAGTTAAAGCTAAAAAAAGAAATACACTTTATTGAGTTAACATTATTTCTTTATAGGGGGAAAAATGTTATGAGCGAGAGAATATAACAACTACACTACCCAGCATGCAACGGGAGTTACGAGCATGCGCGGTAGCCCCGAAAAGTGTTGCATGTTGCCACGCTGTGAAAGTAAACGTCAAGAAGTCAGCCAACACGCCTCGTCTGCATTATTTATAGTTAGACAGACAACACATCTACAGTGTGATTTTGTAACGTTTACAAGGAAAGAAAAACAAAAGTTAAAAAAGGGAGATGTGTTGTATATATATGTATGTGCTGCGGTTGCATTAAGAACGTTGCGACAGCTGCCGTAAAGGAGGTGCGTTGCTAGCCTGGTTGCTATGTTTCCGGTTGGTGGTAAAAGTGTTGGTCATGTGTTTTACCCTGCTAAAATCTCTCTATTCGATGGATTATAGCTTTTGTTTTGAACTTTATTACACCTTGGAGCGCTTTTTCCCGTCCATTGTTTTCCTGCTTTCGCTATCTGCGCCTAATGACTGAGCTACGTGACATAATTTATTGTGATGTCCCACGGAGCATTTCTGGTCGGGACGGGATTCGAATAAAGAATCAACTCTTTTCCTTTACTATAGTGGTCTCGATAACGGGTACCGGTTCTCAAAAAGGGATTCGAGTCCGAGGACTCGGTTCTTTTCTTATCAAACAACCGGGAAAACCGGTTTTGAGTATCATCCCTAGTAGTAACACACTACATTTACTCCGTTACATCTACTTGAGTAACTTTTGGGATAAATTGTACTTCTAAGAGTAGTTTTTTTAATTTTATTTTTATGAATTTATTAATCAATCAACCAAAACAATATACAACAATACCACAATAATGCAATCCAATTCCAAAACCAAACCCGTCCCAGCAACATTAAGAACAACAACAAACAGAGCAAATGAGAGCAATTGAGGACACACAAACATGAGAGTAGTTTTAATGCAACATACTTTTACTTGAGTATATTTATAGAGAAGAAACGCTATTTTTACTCCGCTCCATTTATCTACATTCAGCTCGCTACTCGCTACTGATTTTTATCCATCTGTTAATGCACGCTTTGTTTGTTTTGGTTTGTCAGACAGACCTTCAAAGTAGGATCTATGCATGCTTGCAATTCACCAATCAAATACAGTCACTGGTGACGTTTGACTCCGTTTCACCAATCAAACAGAGCCAGGCGGTCACATGATTAACTGCACATAAAGTTTCAGCGCCAAACAACAACAAGCTTAAGCTTACATGAACTCAAAGTCAAATTTGAGGAAGCACATCGCGGTAAGTAACGTTAGTAGGTATTTTGGCTGTCACCGTAGGCTGATGTTAGCTTCCCTGCTATGAATCACTGTCAAATGTACATCGTGTGGGGACATTTATTAACGCACTGCAGCCTCATAGACAGACATACAAAGACACACACACGCACGCACACACACACACACACACACACACACACACACACACACACACACACACACACACACACACACACACACACACACACACACACACACACACACACACACACACACACACACACACACACACACACACACACACACACACACACACACACACACGCACACACACACGCATAGAAACACCAATCAGAAGTGCACAGTGTGTTCCCAGGTGCAGCCCACACCTATCAGTTTATGGTTTGCGTAAAGGCTAACTTGTTATTTTCCTTTGTAATCTCTGCTTACTGAGCCTATGGTGCTGGTAAGTTATTGTGTTTTTTATGTTAATATATATTATTATTTAATATATATTATTGTTTTAGTTTCTTAAGAGATATTCCTGGCTCTGAATTGCTATTTTTATGTTTTTGTGCATTATTTGTTGCCGTCATCATTAAACGAACAGGTTACTCATCAGTTACTCAGTACTTGAGTAGTTTTTTCACAACATACTTTTTACTTTTACTCAAGTAAATATTTGGGTGACTACTCCTTACTTTTACTTGAGTAATAAATCTCTAATGTAACAGTACTCTTACTTGAGTACAATTTCTGGCTACTCTACCCACCTCTGGTTGCGGGTTTAATTACTAAATTAGAGGTGTTGAAATCGCCGAATACAATCGCTAGTAGCCTGTGTATAGCAAATCCAATGTAAATTAGCATCAAGCTAGCCCATTTTGAAAGAGTGAAGCCTTACTTTACATTTGAGTGTTTTCTACAAAGCACACCTGCTTTGTTGGTGTTGAAGATTGCAACATTATCCAGAGGGAGTTTGGCTGAGTGGTTGTTTACGTGAGCTGGTGTTTAGTCTGCAACCGGACGTGACGTCACGTGGAATAAACGTATCAAATTATGGCATTGTTTGATTTTATGTGACTCAATGCCCTAATGCAGGGGTCACCAACCTTTTTGAACCCAAGAGCTACTTCTTGGGTAGTGATTAATGCGAAGGGCTACCAGTTTGATACACACTTAAATAAATTGCCAGAAATAGCCAATTTGCTCAATTTACCTTTAACTCTATGTTATTATTAATAATTAATGATATTTATCCTTGTGGAAACACAGATCATCTTAATGATTTCTCACAATAAATATATATAGAAACAGATAAATATCAATATGCAACACTTTATTTTTGTATTTTCTCTAAGTGCACATTTTTCAAATTGAACATTTTCAAATGATCACTTCTAAGACAGTCTTGTGAAATCACAATATCCCATTTTAACTAGCTAGCCACTACTTTTTTAACAAATCATAAATTACTTTGCACCATGTTTGTACAAATAATAACTCATGTACAATACAAAAGTCAACTCTCAAATTTTTAAATAAATCATGTCACACTTTGAACTGGACACCAAATCTGTTATCTGTTTCTTTGTCAGTTAGTGAAGACCAAGACTTTAAAATATTTTCTTGGATTTTCAAATTCCATTTGAGTTTTGTCTCTCTTAGAATTAAAAATGTTGAGCAAAGCGAGACCAGCTTGCTAGTAAATAAATAAAATTTAAAAAATAGAGGAAGCTCACTGGTAAGTGCTGCTATTTGAGCTATTTTTAGAACAGGCCAGCGGGCTACTCATCTGGTCCTTACGGGCTACCTGGTACCCACGGGCACCGCGTTGGTGACCCCTGCCCTAATGGTACTGACGGAATTCAGTCGGTGCCTATAAAAGTACCAAATTCGGTACCCATCAATATGAGTGATGCTATATGTTTTTACCCTTCGACAGTCCTCCGGTCCAGAGCCTGAAGTGAAATGGTGCCCAACTGTTTAACCTCCTTGGAGATAGAGTTCCTTAGACTCTTGGCAGCAGCGGTGACCTCGTTGAACTGCGGCAACACTTTGTCCTCCAAAAAGTCCTGCAGCTAAAACGAAAAACAAAAACAGTCAGAATGTTTGCGGATACAATTCTCCGAAATATACAAGACGACACACACCTCTTTGTGCATCCGGATCAGCTCAGTTTTAGCTGATGAGTTTCCCTTGATCAGATTCCTTATCTGGTCCTGTCTGAGGAGCTGACAAGACAACATCATGTGTGGAAAGACATCTAGAAGTAAAGAACTCGCCGCTGAGCCTCACCACTTGTTGTCTGAAGTCCATAACGCTCTGCCACTGGCTGCGAAGCTTCTGCAGCGCCTCCTGCCGGCTTCTGGCGTGCTGGTCAAGCTGGATGCACCAGTCTCTGATATGATCCCTGGATGCTGCCTTCATCACACACTGGAGCTCCAGATCCAAAGCTGACCTAACAACAATATTGAGTACAAGAATTGTGAATAAACCAGCGTGGCACTTGGTTGACAAAATCGTTGACTTTTGCCTATCGGTCACAATTTGGGATGTCCGATAATAGCTTTTTGTCGATATCCGATATTGTCCAACCCTTTAATTACAGATACCGATATCAACCGATACCGATATATACAGTCGTGGAATTAAAACATTATTATGCCTAATTTGGACAACAAGGTATGGTGAAGATAAGGTCCTTTTTAAAAAATAAAATACAATAAAACAAGATAAATAAATTAAAAACATTTTCTTGAATAAAAAAGAAAGTAAAACAATATAAAAACAGTTACATAGAAACTAGTAATTATAACTGTTAAAGGTTAGTACTATTAGTGGACCAGCATGTGTGCTTATGGACTGTATCCCTTGCAGACTGTATTGATATATATTGATATATAATGTAGGAAGCAGAATATTAATAACAGAAAGAAACAACCCTTTTGTGTGAATGAGTGTGAATGGGGGAGGGAGGTTTTTTGGCTTGGTGCACTAATTGTAAGTGTATCTTGTGTTTTTTATGTTGATTTAATAAAATATTTTTTTTTTTTTTTTTTTTTCTTTTTTTTCTGCATTCTTTCGTATCTCAAGTTATCATTCTGTATATATATTGTTGCATTTGAACAACTGTATTGTTGATAATAAAGGTAAAGTATTGGTATTGTTCATTATCAATAGCACTATTTCTATTGGTATTTGTATTGATCCATTTGTAGTGTAATAATGCTCATTGTCATTTCTGTATTATTTTCGCTAACTGCTTCTTTGCTATTACTTTTACCATTATATTTGTACATGTCGTATTTGCTGATGTTGCTCTATTGTTGTTGTTGTTGTTGTTGTGTTTGCTGTTGTTGTTTTTGTCTCCCTGTCTAATCCCCCTCGTGTCCCCACAATTCCCCCCTCTGTCTTCCTTTTTCTCTCTTTCTATCCCCTCCTGCTCCGGCCAGGCTGCACCAAATGATAATATAAATACATTTAATAAAGTCAAATACAAATAAGGCACCAAGAGAAGTATCCTACACTTCTCTTTTGTAAAGTAAATCTGAACAGCCGATATGGGCATCTACATCAACTATATGATTTGCCTGAGAAGCTGGACAGGACATAAAAAAAATATTTAAAAATAAATAAATTTAAAAAAAAAATTTAAAAAATTAAAAAAACGATACCGATAATAAAAAAAAGGGTACCGATAATTTCCGATATTACATTTTAAAGCATTTATCGGACATCTCTATTCACAATCATTATGAGAGACAAGAAGACAAAAGTGTTTTTTTTCCCGCTTTCTAATATATAAAAACAGGCTCATTCTAGGTGGCTCGCAATGCAGATAATGGGAGTAATCAATTCAATCATTAAATCACTTTAAAAATTCATTCACAAACCGTGAAAAATACATCACTTACATTCCGTAACCTGTATAATAACCAAACTGGAACTCTTCTTCTAGCGTACTAACACATCGGCACGCTTCGGTATTAGCCGTAGCTAGCTACGGCAAGAGATAAGCTAGCTTCTATGTCAACACGAAACGTGTTTGAATTTGTAAAGACACCAATCTGTACTGACTGAAAAACATGAACAATCATTTTACAGTATCTGTAAAGTATTATTTCATGTTTTGTTTGCTGCTATAGAGCAGGCCTGGGCAATTATTTTGATGCGGGGGCCCAAATTTAGAGAAAAACATGCGTCTGGGGGACGTTACATCTGATTTTTAGGAACACTAATACAAAACCTGAATGCTTAAAACATTAAGACAGACCGCCTTAAAAACGGAATGGAATTTTAAATTTTTTTACTGAATGAGACACCCAGAATGTATATAAAAATAAAGAATGTGGGATTTACAATATTAACTATGAACGATAAAACACTGAATATTGACAACATATGAACGTCACACCCCCTCTCCATTGACATATTTTACAATTAAGCGAAACGCAACAAATATGCAACAAACAGCGAAACATGAACGCAACGGGTAAAAAATAAACCCACCTACAATCTGATGTATGTGATATATCACTAAGCTTTAGAACTTTGTTGTAAAAATCTCCTTCCGCATCTGTCCATTACACCCACATTTCAGGCTGGAAACACTCTGCGGAAATGCTCCCCACCCACACTGCTTGGTGCCTTGTCTAAGCTGTTGTGACTTACATTACAATAGTAACTAATTAGATTACCATAGTAACTAGTATATCATGCAAAAGCGCAGATTCCAACCATTGAAATACTTAGTATAGTTGAAGACTTACGGTCATTTGAAAACATCACTGCACATCATAATGGCAGCTACACTTTCCATCTTAAAGATCAAAAAAAATATTTGGGAATGTCCGGCGGGCCAGATTGAAAAGCTTAACGGGCCGCATTTGGCCCCCGGGTCTTAAAGGCCTACTGAAAGCCACTACTAGCGACCACACAGTCTGATAGTTTATATATCAATGATGAAATCTTAACATTGCAACACATGCCAATACGGCCGGGTAAACTTATAAAGTGACATTTAAAATTTCCCGGGAAATATCCGGCTGAAACGTCGCGGTATGATGACGTATGCGCGTGACGAAGTCAGTTTAACGGAAGTTATGGTACCCCGTAGAATCCAATACAAAAAGCTCTGTTTTCATTTCATAATTCCACAGTATTCTGGACATCTTTTGCAATTTGTTTAATGAACAATGAAGGCTGCAAAGAAGACAGTTGTAGGTGGGATCGGTGTATTAGCAGCGGACTACAGCAACACAACCAGGAGGACTTTGTTGGAGAGCAGACGCGCTAGCTGCCGCCCTCACCTTGACTTCCTACGTCTCCGGGCCGCCAAACGCATCGGGTGAAGTCCTTCGTCCTTCCGCCGATCGCTGGAACGCAGGTGAGCACGGGTGTTGATGAGCAGATGAGGGCTGGCTGGCGTAGGTGGAGAGCTAATGTTTTTAGCATAGCTCTGTGCGGTCCGGTTGCTAAGTTAGCTTCAATGGCGTCGTTAGCACAGCATTGTTAACCTTCGCCAGGCTGGAAAGCATTAACCGTGTATTTACATGTCCACGGTTTAATAGTATTGTTGATTTTCTATCTACCTTTACAGTCAGGGGTTTATTTTTTTTGTTTCTATATGCAGTTAAAGCACGATGCTATCACGTTAGCTCGTAGCTAAAGCATTTCGCCGATGTATTGTCGTGGAGATAAAAGGCACTGAATGTCCATTTGGCATTCTCGACTCTCATTTTCAAGAGGATATAGTATCCCAGGTGGTTTAAAATACAAATCCGTGATCCACAATAGAAAAAGGAGAAAGTGTGGAATCCAATGAGCCAGCTTGTACCTAAGTTACGGTCAGAGCGAAAAAATTTTTTTTATTTCACTGCATTCTAGTCCGTCACTCTAACGTTCCTCGTCCACGAATCTTACATCCTCACTCAAATCAATGGGGTAATCGTCCGAATCGCTCTAGCTGCGTTGAAAACAATAGGAAAATATGAGGGAGTGAACAACTGACAACGTCACGCTACTTCCGGTAGGGGCAAGGTTTTTTTTGATCAGATCGACCAAAAGTTGCGAACTTTATCGATGTTGTTCTATACTAAATCCTTTCAGCAAAAATATGGCAATATCGCAAAATGATCAAGTATGACACATAGAATGGATCTGCTATTCCCGTTTAAATAAAAAAAATTCATTTCAGTAGGCCTTTAATTTTCCCAGGTCTGCTATAGAGCGTATACTGTCTGTCATGATACACACATGATGTGCTGCGTGTATCATGATCAATATAAAGTAACTCACTCAGCGGACAGTTACGTGGACCCCGACTTAAACAAGTTGAAAAATGTATTCGGGTGTTACCATTTAGTGGTCAATTGTACGGAATATGTACTGTACTGTGCAATCTACTAATAAAAGTTTCAATCAATCAATCAATGGTCCAGCCGGCCAGAGACGTTTTTTTCCAGTTAATTATGGGTAAGCACTCCATTTATGTCAAAATAGCTACAGACCACATTTTAATAATCCTAAATAAATAGCCAATCAATAAAAATAAGATGGACTCCCAATCTATGTTAGCAAAAATTGCACTTATAAGTATTGAACATCTTGAAGTACAGTTTTCTTCCTTGTTTGGAAAAACTGTTCAGCATGCTGGCTTATCGAGTCAAATCTTGCTCATTCAGTTTAAAGCCTAAAATATTCCCACAACGGGACATTTGGATTTGTGATAATTTTCCCCCCTCCTGATTTGTGTTACCTTGCAGTGCTTCTCAGGAGCGACTAGTAAGCTTCTGGCGCTGTCAGAAACCAGCGATGCCGCCTCCACGTATAGACACAAAGATTATAGATGACTGAGTCTATATGTGTCAAAGTCAAGAATGAATGATCTATGGCCCCTGGGATGTGTTGCGTAGACAGCTCTTCCTCCCAGGGATTTTAAAGCTGCTGTCCACTCCCAAGTTCTTTTGATGGCAAATAAGCTGGAGTTAAATTGACCACCAAAAGCAGTAGTTGGTATTTTGTTGTTTATTGTCAAAGCTTTGCCAATAATGAGATCAGCCTTGCACAAACTATCCCGATGCGTGGCTCTATCCGGTCTGCCCTTGCTTTCCCTTCCCCGTCCTCTTCTACCTCGTTGTTTTGTCTACCGTTTGCATTCCAGAAGTTTCAAGGCCTACACACAGTCAAACTTTTACTAAGCAGACTGAATTGGACAAACACTAGCTGTTTTTTAATAGGACTTATGGAAGAATAAAAGTAACACTTAAATATGGATGTATTGAAAAGATCTGGGGCCGTACTTATCAAGCTTCTTAGAGTGCCATTTTACACTTAAGTCCTGAGAATTTGCGAAATTTAGTCCTACTCTCAAACTTAAGAATAAAAGCTTTTTATCAACGTTCTTAAGTCTAAGAATCACTCCTACTCTCCACGATATTTAAGAGACCTTCAGAGGTGTCTTAAGTGGTTAGGAGTTGCCAGCAGGGGATGGCACTGAGGCGAGAGAGACGTGCGCGAACGTTCAGGGAACGGAACAATGTTTTTTGTTTTTTTTATGACGAGCAGCTGATCAAACGGTATCGTTTAGACAGAGCGGATATTATTTTTGTCACAGATTTAATACTTTTCGATTCCTTGTTGATTTCTGCATGTGTCTGCAGTGGGCTAGTATATATAGAGCCACCCACACCAGTTTCAAATTAGTTGCCTAATTAATGAATTGGAAAGAAAATGTTATGACAGTAGCGTATGTGTGTGGCCGTGAGGTGAGTGACGTCAGTGAGTGTGTGGGCGATAGAAGAGAGGGAGCGGTAGCGTGAGTGCCGGCGGGGACTAGTTTGTTTTGTATTATTTTGTAGTTTATTGTCAAAATATACACTCCCATTGTCCACTTAAATATTTCCAAGATATTTCTTTATTCTTAGACAACGGATTCCCTTCCGTGATTGGTCATTTCTATGGACACAGAAATGACGTCACCTAAAATTGTGTTTACGGCACATAGTAATGTCGTAATTCAGCTCTTGAGTGTGACACTTAAGATTAAGTCCTACACTTCGCTGAAAGTGTGAGTAAGACGCTTGATAACTAACTTTTAAGTGCAGCTTTCAGCGAAGAATTTATTTACACTTAAGTCAACTCTTAGCAGACTTCTTAGGAGTAATTCTAAGAAGCTTGATAAGTACGGCCCCTGGTTCCAACAGATGATATCCGATTAGTATTAAAAGTGGCCTGCAGGCCACAGCCGCCTGCTGCGGTTTGGCACGCACCAATACTCCATCAGTGTTGGCGCTAGGCTTTTTCAAAATGGGGTCCCAGGGAGCCCATCAAGTCATAAAATGGGGTCCCACAGTACATTTTTGGGGTCCCAATTTTTTTGTAACAGTTTTGAAAACAAATGATAAATGTACGTATGCATTATCCTGTTATATCTCACACTCTATATTGTGTTTTGGAAAAAGGGTATCATAAAGGTTACTTGATTCATTAAAACACATACCGTAATTTCCGGACTATAAGCCGCTACTTTTTCCCCTCGTTCTGGTCCCTGCGGCTTATACAAGGGTGCGGCTTATTTACGGCCTGTTCTTCTCCGACACCGACGAAGAGGATTTCGGTGGTTTTAGTACGCAGGAGGAAGACGATGACACAATGATTAAAGACTGACTTTTCATATACCGGTAGGCTGGTTATTTTGATAACGTACAGGCGAGCACTTTGTATTACTTTGCACCGTTGTATTATTTGTACTCTGCACGAATGCTGTTCGCCATGTCAAAGATGTGAAAGTTTGATTGAATGATTGAAAGATTTATTGTTAATAAATGGGACCCAAACAGTCATCTCTGTCCCGACAATCCCCTCCGTGGTAGCAGGAACCCCTATATGCTACGCTAATTACACATCAAAACCCTGCGGCTTATAGTCGGGTGCGGCTTATATATGGAGCAATCTGTATTTTCCCCTAAATTTAGCTGGTGCGGCTTATAGTCAGGTGCGGCTTATAGTCCGGAGATTACGGTAATACAAAAGAAAGCACATTTTTATGCATATGTAAATGTATTCAGTTATAAACATTCATTCACTTTCTTGTTTCCTTCATGAATCTAAACTTTACCGCTGCCGGTACTTGTTTCTATATTTTTATTGTAATATTTTCAGAATGTGTTTGTTCTATTTTTGGCCAAAATAAGACAACGAAAACAATCTGAAGCTGTCTTTATTTTTTTGTTTTAAAGTCATGATTTTAATAGCCCGGCCCGTGTGTGCTTGGATTTTCCTCCATGCGGCCCCCTGAACCAAAATGAGTTTGACACCCCTGGACTAGAGGGTTCACTCCTGCTATTGAACGAACGCACGGAGACGCTGAGAGCGATGCCGAGTGAAACCACTTGCACGCCGTTTGGAAGCAAGAGACAAAGAAAACAAACTTGAACATGGCAACTTACTTAGGTCATCGAGTTCATTTTAATTCATCCTTCGTTTAATTGACTTATTATCGGCGAAGGCGTAGTTGGAAAAGGGAAAATTTGGGACCAAAACAGCCCAAATGGCTTTATTTGTGTACAAGGTTTCAAGTGTGCAGAAACCTCTTGATCTGTTTTGGTGAAGGTATTGTGCAGAGTGGACTTACAGTGCCAGAGTATCATTGTGAGGATCATCACCCAACCCAGACACTTCCTGCTCCGCCTCTTTCCTGCGAGCCAGCAGCTGGTTCTGGAGTTGTTGGACTCTGGAGCGAGTCTGCGATAACTCAACCAGACTCTCCTCCACTTTCTGCCATGCGGCCTGGAATAATACATTCAGTATACAGTATGTGTCAACATCTTCCCAAACTGTGTTCGTACGCAGCACCTGCAAGAGAGCATCTATGGACGGCAAGACGTCATCCTCTTCTCCTGATATGTCCAGCAGATGACGACTTTCGTGACAAAATCTACAGTGAAAACATGAAGTACACGTCACAAAATGGGCATCCGTTTTAAAATGAAGGTATTGTTTTGCTTACCCGAGAGCAGCCACATCTCGGGTGACATCCTGAGATACTTTCTCCTCTAACTCCCTCTGCTCTCTGACAGCCAAATGTTGCAATGCAGAGAGGATGTGGCTTGGGGGATACGCACCCAACAGGTTCTAAACACACGGCAAGGAGGAATAGTGGAACCCGCTGAAGTTACCAACGCATTTATGCCAAACTCATTTCCTGTTGTTACCTTCACCAGGACATTAATCACCAGGGTTTTTTTGTCCGTCTGTCTAACTGTTAGTTAGCAACAAAACTCAAAAAGATATTGGTTATTTAAATAAAAATGTCAGAAATGTGCAAATAATTTCTACTCTGTTGCCTTGCGCTTATGTTCCGCAGCTCAGTTTCACTGCGTGTGTGCCAACAGCCCTGCCTCAAAGTCCAAGAGAGTAAATAATGGTTTATTTTAATCCGCAAAGAGCGAACCCTCTTGCAGCCTGTATGGAAGAGTCAGACGAACAAAACAAAAAAAAGCCCATACCTGGCAATTTCATTTATCCTTCAATGAATTAACTCTGCCAGTAGGTTATGTATTCCTCGAGGTTTGTTTGTCTCTCAGTTAGCAACATAGAAATGGATAATGCTCACATTTGAACGCATACCATATAAATTCCCGCTATCTGGGAATTGATACGACACTCAACTGTACCAATTTTCGGCACTTTTGTATAAATTAATGTATATTGTTTTGATAATAAAATCTCATTGTTATTGCAACATTTAAAAATGAGTTGATTATGATAACTGCTGTCCAGTTGTTATATCTTGTTTTATTTATTTATTACAGTATGCCATTTGCAAGTATGATATTAACCTGCAAGTCCAAGACATTAGATGGCAGTAATGTATAGTATTTGGTGGGTGGGGTATTTTTGGTTGAAGTTGCGCCCTAAAAAGTTAATACTATAAGTTTACACTGATTACACACCAGCTGTTTGATTGTTAAATGCATCTTAGTTGTAGTTTTCATTAACGCATTTGGAGGTGCTAAAATTCCCGATGTAAAATTGCTAATGCTAATCAGCAGCACGTCAATAGCAAAGCCAATGTATATTAGCATCAAGCTAGCGCATTTTTGGAAAAGTGGAGCATTACTTTACTTTACATTGGCGCGTTTTTTTGAGTCACTTTCTTTGTTGGCATTGAAAATTGCAACATCCCCTAGAGCAGTGTTTTTCAACCACTGTGCCGCGGCACACTAGTGTACCGTGAGATATTGTCTGGTCTGCCGTGGGAGATTATGTAATTTCACCTAATTGGGTTAAAAATATTTTTTGCAAACCAGTAATTATAATCCCTAAATGTGCCGTTGTTGAGTGTCTGTACTGACTTGAGCTCGGCAGAGTAACCGTGTAATACTTTTCCATACCAGTAGGTGGCAGCAGGTAGCTAATTGCTTTGTAGATGTCGGGAACGACGACAATGGTTTGCAGGTAAAAAGGTGTCTAATGCTTAAACCAAAAATAAACAAAAGGCGAGTGCCGCTATGAAAAGGCAAAACTAAAACTGAACTGGCTGCAAAGTAAACAAAAACAGAATGCTGGACGACAGCAAAGACTTACAGCGTGTGGAGCAGACGGCGTCCACAAATGACATGACAATCAACACCAAAATAGGAGCGTAAAACGTGAATTATATTTATATAGCGCTTTTTCTCTAGTGACTCAAAGTGTTTTGCATAGTGAAACACAATATCTAAGTTACATTTAAAGCAGTGTGGGTGGCACTGGGAGCAAGTGGGTAAAGTGTCTTGCCCAAGGACACAACGGCAGTGACTAGGATGGCAGAAGCTGGGATCGAACCTGGAACCCTCAAGTTGCTGGCACGGCCACTCTTACCAACCGAGCTATACCGCTTTGAGTCACTAGAGAGAGAAAAAAGTGCTATATAAATATAATTCACTTCAAGACAAGAAGTAAAACACTACACACAGGAAAACAGCAAAAAAGTCCAAATAAGTCAGGGTGTGATGTGACAGGTGGTGACAGTACACCTACTTTGAGACAAGAGCTATAGTGATGCATGCTTGGTTATGGTTGGAATTCATATCAAACAATTGCGAGAACGACTTTTTATTGTCAATATCGGCTGCTGGGTTTCATTTTTTTATTTTTTCTGCTGGTGGTGTGCCTCAGAATTTTTTCAATGGAAAAAATGTGCCTCGGCTCAGAAAAGGTTGAAAAACACTGCCCTAGAGGTAGTTTGGCTGAGTCCGCTCTCAGTGCTGCTGGAGTGATCGCCAAGTGCTGAAGTGGTGAGTCAGTCAGCAAACGGTCGGTGCCAAATAATTACCGGATTTGGTACCCATCCCTACGCATATCTTAAAAACATTATTGGCATATTTTGATTTAAATTACAGGAAATGTCAGAAATTGGATAAGAAACAAATGATTAGATTATGTTGGTGATCCGGATAACTGTTTTTTAAAGGATTCTTTATTATCGGGAGATAGACCTTGGCGGACGTCTGCGCTCAGCTAAGTGATTTTCTATTTATTATTATTAAAGAGTAGCATGAGTCAATGTTGACATACATGTTCGATCGTCATTCTTGACATAACATTTGAGACCCAAAGCTTTCAATCCTATAAAAATGGTTCTGTGTTATTGTTGACCAGCTCATTATTGTGTCAGGTTAGTGGTGATGATTGTAGGGCAGTGGTCCCCAACCTTTTTGTAGCTGCGGACCGGTCAACGCTTGAAAATTTGTCCCACGGACCGGTAGGGGGGGGGGGGGATTTTTTTTTTTTTTTTTACATAAATGAATACAATCATGTGTGCTTACGGACTGTATCCCTGCAGGCTGTATTGATCTATATTGATATAGAATGTATATATTGTGTTTTTTATATTGATTTCATAAAAAAAAAAAAAAAAAAAATTTTTTTTTTTTTTTTTTACATAAATGAATACAATCATGTGTGCTTACGGACTGTATCCCTGCAGGCTGTATTGATCTATATCAGACCTGGGCATTGTACGGCCCGCGGGCCGCATCCGGCCCTTTGCGCATCCCTGTCCGGCCCGCGTGAGGCCAATCAAAAATTTCAAAATAAATTTCAAAAAGTATCTATGTCGAGTGTGCAATACAACGGTGCTGCTTTTGTTTTGAAAAGCGTTATTTGTATTACTTCCGTGTGGACGTATGCGCGTGTGCGATTGTGAGTGAATTGAACGGCGCAATAACAAATTACAAAATAAAGTTTAAAAAACATCTATGTCGTGCGCGCAATACAACTGTGCTGCTTTTATTTTGAAATGTGTTATTCATGCCATATGTCCGTGTGTAACCTGTGAGTGCAGGTGCACAGCGACAAGTGATGAGACGCTAAAAAAAGAAAAGTTGATGACGAATGGCGTGTTTTGGACTGGCAAGTATTTCTTTACATAAATTAATGGTAAAGCCGTGTGCTTAATTTGTGGTACACAGCTTGCTGTGTTTAAAGAATATAATTTTAATCGCCACTACACGAAGAAACACGAGGGAAAATACCGGAATGTGTCTGATGAAGCGCGCGCAAGGGAGGCTGATGCGTTGATGGTAAAACTGCAAACCCAACAAGGACTTTGTGCCATATTTCACACCCCCAGAGATGCAGCCGTCAGGACAAGTTTCGTCATTTCTCACAAAAGCGCCAGAAAAAGTAAGGCGTTTTCTGACGGAGAGTTTATTAAGGAGTGCTTATTGGACTCTGTTGCGCTGTATGCCCGGAGACTTGGGCTGTTTTTCGCTAACTTTGGATGAGAGCTCTGATGTACGTGACACCTCCAGCTGCTCTTCTTCTTACGTGGGATAACTGCAGACTTTCAAATCACGGAGTAGGTGGCAGCCATGCAGTCAATTAAAGAGACAACCACAGGTAATGACTTGTTCACATAGGTAAATGCGTGTTTGGACATGTTAGGACTGAAATGGGACAAGCTGGCAGGTGTGACAATCCAATCCAATCCACTTTATTTATATAGCACATTTAAACAACAAAATGTTTCCAAAGTGCTGCACAACAATATTAAAAACAATATTCAAATATTATCCTTAGCTCCACCAATGACTGAATAAAAAGAAAAAACAATTACATATAAAACCAATATAAAAAACAATATAAAATAAATATGATTAAAAACTATTTTTAACAACAGATGGTTGTCCAAATCTGATGGGGAAAAATGTTGGACAATGCAGGATAAAGTGACCATCAAAAGCAATCTGCTTTTGTATAAAGTTAAGTGAGGTTAAATTAAATTATTATTATTATTATTAATTATTATTATTATTATTATCATCATTATTATTTATCTTACGGTATATCAAAAATAATATTGAGCAAAATTTAATTGAAATATTGTCGTGTGGCCCTCCAGCAGTGCTCGGGTTGCTTATGCGGCCCCCGGTGAAAATTAATTGCCCACCCCTGATCTATATTGATATAGAATGTATATATTGTGTTTTTTATGTTGATTTCATAAAAAAAAAAAATTTTTTTTTTTTTTTTACATAAATGAATACAATCATGTGTGCTTACGGACTGTATCCCTGCAGGCTGTATTGATCTATATTGATATAGAATGTATATATTGTGTTTTTTATGTTGATTTCATTAAAAAAAAAAGAAAAAAAAGTATATATATATATTTTTTTAATTCTTGTGCGGCCCGGTACCAATCGGTACCGGTCCGCGGCCCGGTGGTTGGGGACCACTGTTGTAGAGGATAGGAGGCTTCCTTGAGGATGTTTTCCTCATGTAGAGCTGCAATAAAGATACTCTGCAATAACACACATGCAGGCAAGAGGCAGGATGATCATGCCCACGACAAGACGTAGTCAACACGTCAATGTGGCTCTGCAACTCTTCTTCTCTATTGACTGGTCCAACAAACAAACACTAAAGCCTGAATTTCATCGCAGAACTATACACAATATTTCTGTTGCGACAAGGTCATATGAAAAAAAAATGCACTAATGGAGGCAAACGATACCTACAAACTTTAAAATACTTAATCGTGTTTCATCTTCATGGCCAAAGCGACAATTCAACCTACTGTAAATTCCAGACTATAAGCGGCTACCTTATAGGGGGGATTTGTAGTCAGGGCTGCATGGAATTCTGGGTATTTGTTGTGTTGTGTTTATGTTGTGTTACAGTGCGCAGGTTCTCCAGAAATGTGTTTGTCATTCTTTTTTGGTGTGGGTTCACAGTGTGGCGCATATTTGTAACGTAACAGTGTTAAAGTTGTTTTGTACGGCAACTGTCAGTGTAAACTGTGTGGCTGTTGACCAAGTATACCTCGCTGTCTCCTACGTGTACAAGTCCAAGCTCAATACAACATGGGACCTGTCTGGCATGCTGTTTGTACAACCTATTGAGGACAATAAATGCAGAGCCATCAGGGTATGCCCTTAATTCAGTTGTTAAGGTGAAAATCAGAAAATATTTTCTTCGAGGGATTTCTAGGAGAGTCACGGAGATCGTAAGTAAACTGCTGGGAAAATCGGGAGGGTCGGCAAGTATGCAGCTGAGCCGCATCAGAGTGGTCAAAGAGCCGCATGCGGCTCCGGAGCCGTGGGTTGCCGACCCCTGGTATAGGCAAATGCTAAGGGCGCCGTCCATCAGGGGGCGCCATGCCAGTGCCACAAAAGTTGGAGGGAAAAAAAAAAAAAGTTGGTACAATTATGTCTAAATACATAAAATAATCCCACGTTAATTAAAATGCAAAGTGAAGCCTATTTAATATAAATATTATTTGTTACAACATTACGTCCCCCCCCCCTCCCCCCGCACGGTGCGCCCCCTCCCTTCCCGTATCATGACTCTTTATGGACGTCACCGCACCAAAAAAATCAACACAAGATGTCAAAACGGCCAAAACTGTCAGGTGCCCAGGGAAGAAAAAATAGAAAAGAAGAGGAGGAGAAACGAGAAAAAGACAGAGGTAGCAGGGCGGTAACGTTAGCCTACATGAAATTATTTGTCTGTTACAGAATGTGATAGTAACCTGGCTTTTTAGCATCAAGCTAATGTTACATGATTCAGCAATTGCTAATCAATAAATAGGTAGTTCTGTTTTAACGTCGGGTTAATATTGTGGAGGGGGCTAAATTGTTATGGAAAATAATAATGTAACGTTAGGTAATTACAGTACTCCCACCTCACATTCCTCAGGGACATTTGTATTAGATTTTTTAAGCAGGTGTTTTTTGTTTACATTGTTATTGCCTTCTGGTTAGCTAATGTTTGCCCTGCAGGTAATAGTCACTTTTCCACCCCTTTATATATTAGGTACAGTTGTAAGCCTAGTTGTTAAAGTGCACATCATTAATGTTAATTAAGCAATATCACATGAGAGGGAATGCTGTTTTTTTTAATATGAGCACTGCTGTGATTCAGTTAAAGATAATCATAACATAACATTCTCATATAATATGTTAATTTGCTTTCTTTAAGTAAAAAAAAAAGGTCAAAGACAAAGCTATTCGGTTTCTTGTGAGTATATACACTTCACTGCCGATGTGGGGGTGCGCCACCTAAAATCTTGCCTAGGGCGCCAGATTGGTTAGGGCCAGGCCTGAGTCTTACTTACTAAACCGTCCCATGTGTGATGCCTATAGGAGTGTTTCTATGCATATCATATTTGTATGTAATGCAATGAAGCTAGCGTCCTTAGCATTAGCCAATATGCTAACATGTTTACGAGTGTCTGTGTTAATATTATTAACTTACTATAGCATTCTTTTAGTCTTGTTTCAGTTTCGTAAATTCACCATAATGTCACCGTGTAGTTATTGAGTCTGTTTAGCTGGTCCATGACCATGACTTCTGTTTTGTTTTATCATCCGTTTACTGCCATGTTACAGACACCGTTTGGAAACAATTAAGGCATATAAATAAACATTTACAAAATATTTCTGAGTAAATGACTCATTTTACAACGTATATATATCTACAGCTTATAGTCCGGTGCGGTAAATATATGGAAAATGTGTTTTTCTTGTAAAATTTTGTGGGTGCGCTCTATAGTCTGGAAAATACGATCCATGCAATGGTTGCAAAAAGTTTAAGATTTCAGCTGTTGACAACTGCTCATGTCCACGTCACTCGGCCAGTCAGAGGGATGTCGAGATATGCGGGTTCCAGTGTAGTATATTGACTGAAAATATGATACAAGCAAAAAATACTTAGTGTTCAATGACCAACCTCCACAGCACTTATCCAGTGGTGAAACAATGCAGTCCTGTTCTCAGCCGTCATACTGCGACAGAAGAAAAGAAAATTACCAATGTGGTAAAAAGCAGTATAATTGGTTTTTTTACAAGCCTTATAAAGCCAGGCTCCTACCGTGTGGATGCGGACTTTGCCGTTTTCAATTCACTCTCTTGCAAGGACTGATAGAAGTGGACTCTGTCGTTACACAGCTTTCTCACTTCAACCTGGTGAAAGACATCCTTTCATGAGTTCATAAGTTGCCAGGTTTTAATCAACACAGTTTAGATCACATTGAATTATAGCAATTGACAAAATAAATGCAATTCATGAGCTTTAAACTACAAAAATAAACAGACAGGATGTCTTCGGTCAATCATCAAGTTTTTTTATATAAAAAAATACAGTAATTAAAATGAATTATAAGACATACAAATAAATCAGTTCCGTATTCCTATCCTTGTGGTTGTGTCACACACTGGGAGGGGCGTGGCAAAGGAGGCAGCGATTACTACAATGCTTAGTTATCAATGACGATTTTTTCTTTTACATTTTCAAAGATACCATCTTTATTAGGGGTGTGCCATTTAATTTGGGGTGCTACGATTCAAATAGCAAACAAATATTACAGTTTTTGATGCATCTTTTCCCCACACAAGATTTATTTTAAATAGGGATGTAATGGTATGAACATTTCATACTAAAGTTAATGTTCTGGCTATTTCTATTTGAGTGTTTGCATGTGTTTATCTTATTCTATTTAAATTTGTACATGTTTTTGTGTTGTTTTTTTAATGATTAAAAAAAGACGTGTTGGATGTATGAGAAGATGACGCGTGGTTTCATTTGCAATCTGCAAACGCCTCAAGAAGCGCACATCTTCAGAATGAGAATCAGCTTTATTAGCCAGGTATGTTTAACACACAATTTGACTTGGTAGACTGTGCTTTCTTTGTTCAACGTAAACAATAAATATTAACAATTAATTAAAATATTAAAAAGTACTTAAATAACTAATATTTAAGTAATTATTCATATAAATATTTTAATATAATTAATTAACTATACATTCCTGTATTAATAAAAATAAACATTAATTACGTAATTAATATTAATTATATAAATCATGAATAAAATAAAAAAATATATAAATTAATTCATAGTTGAATGTTGAACCTTGAAAACTGATTATAAAAGCGACTGTGGAGCAAAATTCAAAACAAAGCATATCTAATACATATTATCTAGACCACAAAGAAGTGTTTTCAACGCGGATTCAAATCATCACAGCTCCCCTTTAAGCCATGCGGGCAGCTATTTTAGATCTAGCAAACTTATGGGTGCTGTGGTTGTGTTTATGTGATTTCTTGCTCATGGAAATTAACAAATTTTTTGAACAATTGCTAATCGATATCCATCCTCATGTGCCGTATCGCGATGTATCACAAAATCGGTGTATGGCCACATCTGTAATCTTTATCCTTCATGATGGTTTCCCAATATATAACATCACTTGTGCTTTGTGACGCATGCTTGTGAGAGACATAATAAAGGGCAAAAAGTTCACGTGAACAAAAGTAGCGATTCGCCACTGAATCAATGAAATGGATCTCATCAAATTGTGTAGGTGTCTAATGACGAGCCAAGTGCATAGATTTGATTTACTGATCAGAGGCCCTTACCAGGACTTGTGCTTCTACTGCAGGTTTAGAGTGGAGTATGTTCCCATCACAGTTGCCAGGAAGCTGACTACCAAACAGCACATCAACCTCTGCTTTCCTGCAAAAATAAAAACTCTTGTTAAAGTTTTAAAAAGAAGCTAATTGATTATGTGGGTGCACATTGGAGATCGACCGAAAATTGGCGCCGATATTTAGCATTTATTGGAATTAGCATTTTTTTTTTTTTATAAACTACAACATAACTACATCAGCAGATACAATATACCGTATTTTTTGGATTATAAGTCTCTCCGGAGTATAAATCGCACCGGCCGAAAATGCATAATAAATAAGGAAAAAAAACATATATAAGTCGCACTGGAGTATAAGTCGCATTTTTGGGGGACATTTATTTGATAAAAGCCAACAGCAAGAATAGACATTTGAAAGGCAATTTAAAATGTCTAAAGAATAGTGAACAACAGGCTGAATAAGTGTACATTATATGAGGCATAAATAACCAACTGGTATGTTAACGTAACATATTATGGTAAGAGTCATTCAAATAACTATAACATATAGAACATGCTATACGTTTACCAAACAATCTGTCACTCCTAAACGCTAAATCCCATGAAATCTTATACGTCTAGTCTCTTACGTGAATGACATCAATAATATTATTTGATATTTTACGCTAATGTGTTAACCATTTCACACATAAGTTGCTCCTGAGTATAAGTCGCACCTATGAAAAAAAATGCGACTTATAGTCCCAAAAATACGGTATAATCTACGTGAAGGAGCCCAGGATTGTAATGTCAGCAATATTTCAGGGTTCCTCACTAGGAAACCTTAAAATGTATTCAATTCATAAACTGCTATAAAACTGTAAATAATTGAGTAGATGAGTTATTGTGATGTAGAGGAATCCCATTTTCAGGCATGTGATTTGACCACAATGAAAAAGACTGAAAAAACTTCCGGGGGTCTGGAGGACGAAGGCCCCCAGCCAGGTCTGGGGGGCAACGCCCCCCAAAGCTCCTGGTTTTTCACCAATTTAACATGCTAAAATTAACAAAGACAGCACCATTTGAAGAAAATACTTTAGTGTTTAAAGACATGAAAACATCATTAATAGAACATACATAACCCAATTATCCTAATGAATCACTGTATATGGTTCAGTCCCAACAGTATTTAGTCACTAATATTTACATCTTGTGTTCATTTCACATCCACAGGTGTCACATTGATCAGTGTTATTATCTACACTTTATTTACAGTATTACCACATTACTTCAGTTCATGTAATGTAAACATTTCATTCCTTTCAAAATAGGATATACATTTATGAAAATAATTAAACATGTTTAGTATTGTTTACTCATATTTGAAAATAGGAAATAATAATAATGTGAGGACACTGACATATTGCATGAAACAAGTGTGAAAATATTTACCTTCAAGATTGTTACACCACTGACAATAGTTTCAACAGGCTACATAAGAACTTAATATTACAAAATGGTATTATATGCAAATTTATTTCAAATAAATTGTTAACTGGAATCAATAATGCGACTCTTTGAATTTCTGTAATGTCATAATATATTTTCACGTGGCTTTTTATTTTTAGAAAAACCCATTTATATTTCGCTAAGCAATAATTGGTTAATATTTAAAACAAGCATGCGTATTTCGCAAGCAAATATTTTTTAGCTTACCTCATTATTAACAACCCTGTCTGCAACTGAAGTGGGTGGATCTTTCCTCTCCACGTCTACGGCAGTTGTCGATGTAAACAAAGGATGAAGTCTGTAAGGTTTGCTCACTTTCGGTTGACATCCAAAAGTAGCAGCTAGTGAAAAGTTTGTTTTCCTTGCTTCAAGTTGTTTCATATGTTTTTGGCGTTTCGCATGTACTTCCAAAGCCTTGAAACCTCGTGATCCATAGTCAATATTATCATGACACCACGTGCACAAAACCTTTCCGGGACGATCGATTTTCCGAATAAAATCACCGAACAAAGTCGTAACTTCCTTCTTCCCAACAGTATCAGTGATTTCCCTTTCCATCCAGTTCCATCCAAACTTATTTTTGACATGTTTATCAATTTCTTTTCCTTGTAAAGCGTCCTTTCTCTCGAGAACCGACATCGTTTACATATGGAAAATGGCCGTCATAACCATTATGAATGATGACGTTACTAACGTCATCCTTCATAACAGATGTCCTGATTGGTCACAAGGAACATATCGACCAATCAACTACGGCGTAATATAAACTACCTCTCGAATCTTGATTTAGGATCGGAAAAAAAAACGGAAAAACGGGAGATAATTTTTTTCCCCCCCGAGATTAAAAAAGACGGAATTCCGACTTTAGACGGAAAAATCACATGCCTCCATTTTAACCATTTTTTCTAGGAGATTTTCCATAATTTGACATTCAAAATGTTGATGCGCCTCTTAGACCCACGTAATAAAGGTGTTTGTAAAATCCGCTGATGTTTTTTTTAAAACATTATATGAGGTGGCGACTTGTCCAGGGTGTACCCCGCCTTGCGCCCGAATGCAGCTGACATAGGCTCCAACACCCCCCGCGACCCCGAAAGGGACAAGCGGTAGAAAATGGATGGATGTCGCTACCATACTTGCCAACCTTGAGACCTCCGATTCCGGGAGGTGGGCGGTGGGGTGGGGGTGTGGTTGGGGGCGTGGTTAAGAGGGGAGGAGTATATTTACAGCTAGAATTCACCAACTCGAGTATTTCATATATATTTCATATATATATATATATGTATAAATACTTGACTTTCAGTGAATTCTAGCTATATATATATATATATATATATATATATATATATATATATATATATTAAGGCTGCAACAACTAATCGATTAAATTCGATTATAAAAATAGTTGCCGATTAATTTAGTCATCGATTCGTTGGATCTATGCTATGCGCATGCGCAGAGGCTTTTTTTTAATTTATTTTTTTAATAAACCTGTATTTATAAACTGCAACATGTACAAACAGCTGAGAAACAATAATCAAAATAAGTATGGTGCCAGTATGCTGTTTTTTTTCCAATAAAATACTGGAAAGGATAGAAATGTAGTTTGTCTCCTTTATCCGATTATTAATCGAAGTAATAATCGACAGATTAATCAATTATCAAATTAAATTAATCGTTAGTTGCAGCCCTAATATATATATATATATATATATATATATATATATTTATTTTATTATAAATATAAATAAAAGAAATACTTGAATTTCCGTGTTCCGGAGGCTATCCAGTAGATGGCAGTATTGTCCTGTTTAAGAGTGTCACAACATTGCTTTTTACGGCAGACGAACTGCTTTACGGTAGACGAAAACGTGACCGCTGTTGTTGTGTGTTGTTACCGCGCTGGGAGGACGCTAATGAAACTGCCTAACAATAAACCCACATAAGGAACCAAGAACTCGCCCTCAATCATTCTACACTTATACCGTGATTGGGCAGGGACGCTGTTTATATCGCGGGAAAGCGGACGTGAAAACAGACTGTCGCCGCTTTCCCCACTCAGGTCCGCATGGAGCTGGAGGGGGCGTGGCCTCCAGCTCCGGCTGAATTCCGGGAGAAAATTTCTTCCGGGAGGTTTTCGGGAGAGGCGCTGAATTCCGGGAGTCTCCCGGAAAATCCGGGAGGGTTGGCAAGTATGCGCTACTGGTCCGACACTTCCTAAAACAATTATGTAAACAATAACAACTTTAAGCCTCGTCCATCTGTTTACTGACGTATACTATTCATGTTTAGCTAACTTTTACTGCAAATGAATATCGGCTCCAAATATCAGTTATCGACCTCCTTGACTACCAATAATCAGTATCGGCCCAGAAAAAACCACAGCGGTCGATCTCTATTGCAAAAGGTTCAACTTGAGAGTGTTCTGCCTGACCTGGCCATCTGCTCCAGAGATCTGCAGTACCCGCTGATGTCTTCAACGTCACTGGACAGCAACGTGCGACCCGAGACGCAGCTTTGCCTGAAGGCCTGGAGAAGCAACTTCCTGCGTTGACTGTCCTCCACCTGAGCCCAAGTGGAGGCAATAGACCGCTCTGTGGAATGAGGAGAGCAACTTTTGGCCTTCTTTTTGTCCGAAGCAACATCCCATAGTGGCTATCCGATGTATTGAGACCTTGGGTGGCAAGTTGATCCTCAGTGGCGCTGATCTCAGAGTCCAGGTGGCTGATCTCAGACCGGAGCTGCTTTATGGTCTCCTGAAGCTCGCTCTGCTTCGCGGCCACGCTCTGGCGCTCGCTCTGCTTCATCTGAGCACACACGAAAAGGACAAGAAATTGAAGGAAATTGGAGGAAAATGAATGAACTGGATTGTAGCTTACCTCTTTGTCTTGAAGCCCTTTGTACCTTTAGAATAATGTCAAGGAAAAATCTGAAGCCAGATGAAAGCAGGTGTGGTTTACTTTGGTGGCACAGTGCCTGCCTCCATTCTTTTATCCATCCATCTTCTTACGCTTATTCGAATTGGGCTCGCGGGGGCAGCAGCCTAAGCAGAAAGGCTCACACTTCCCTCTCCCCAGCCACTTCATCCAGCTCTTCCCAGGGCGTTACCAGGCCAGCTAGGATACATTGTCGCTCCACTGTATCCGAGGGAGACATTCCAGGGCCATTCTGACCAGATGCTCAAGCCACCTCATCTGGCTCCGTTCGATGTCTCCTTAAATTTTTTTGTGTTCCGTTTACTCCGTAATCTCTCAAAGGAACGAAATATGCGTTTATTTTTGCATTACTGAAGTTCGCGGAACAGGTTTGCTAAATGTTATCTCTCAAGCTGCTGCGCATTCCCTGAAGTCGAAGTCGATTTAGTATTTGAGAGTGGTGAACTACAGAGGAAAAAAGACAAAGCAACGCCCGACACAGAAATGATCCAAAAACACCATGAAAACAAATGCAACGAGAAAATGCTGCCAAGTAAAACAGTTTCTATATAATATTGTAAAATATTTCGACCAAGCATTTTAATTTTGCTCTTGCAATTTTTATGTGATTGCGTTATTCGTAATTAAAATATGTAAAGCAGCTGCAGTACATCCAGAATGCTGCTGCTCGAGTCCTGACTAGAACCAGGAAATGCGATTTTTGTTGCTCAAAGAATAGACTTTAAAACAGTTCCCTTTGTGTACAAGTCTTTTCATGGTCTTGTGCCAAAGTACATCTCTGACACGTTAGAACCATATGACCATCTCCAGCTCTGAGAAACTCGGGTAGTGGTCTCCTGCTGGTGCCCAGAGTCAGGACCAAGCATGGTCAAACTGTGTTTCAGTTTTATGCTCCTAAAATCTGGAATAGTCTTCCTGAAAATGGGATGATCAAATCAAGGCTGAAAACACTTGTATTTAATTGTGCATATGACAACTGAAAGTGTTGCATCTACAGCATTTGATTGATTATAATTGCATTTCCTGATTTGAATTTGAATTATTTTTCCTTCTTTTAATTTTCTGGAAAGCACGGTGGTACAGGGGTTAGTGCATGTGCCTCACTAGGGATGATACTCGAAACCGGTTTTCCCGGTTGTTCGATAAGAAAAGAACCGAGTCCTCGGACTCGAATCCCTTTTTGAGAACCGATACCCGTTATCGAGACCACTATAGTAAAGGAAAAGAGTTGATTCTTTATTCGAATCCCGTCCCGACCAGAAATGCTCCGTGTGACATCACAAGAATTGACGTCACGTAGCTCAGTCATTAGGCACAGATAGCGAAAGCAGGAAAAAAATGGACGGGAAAAAGCGCTCCAAGGTGTAATAAAGTTCACAACAAAAAGGTATAATCCAATGAATAACTTTAGTGAGAGATTTGAGCAGGGTAAAACACATGACCAACACTTTTAAGACCAAGCGGAAACATAGCAACCAGGCTAGCAACGCACCTCCTTTACGGCAGCTGTCGCAACGTTCTTAAAACAACCGCAGCACATACATATATATACAACACATCTCCCTTTTTTAACTTTTGTTTTTCTTTCCTTGTAAACGTTACAAAATCACACTGTAGATGTGTTGTCTGTCTAATTATAAATAATGCAGACGAGGCGTGTTGGCTGACTTCTTGACGTTTACTTTCACGGGTGGCGACATGCAACAACACTTTTCGGGGCTACCGCGCATGCTCGTCACTCCCGTTGCATGCTGGGTAGTGTAGTTGTTATATTCCCCAGCTCATAACATCTTTCCCCCTATAAAGAAATAATGTTAACTCAATAAAGTGTATTTCTTTTTTTAGCTTTAACTTTTCATTTTTTTAGCATTGTAACCACATTTGCAAACAACTTTTCTCTTCATAGAATTTTCTTTCAATAAAGAAATAAAGTGCAAAAATGTCAAAGCATCATAACAAACAGTTATGTTCCAATAGCAGCAGAAGTGCACTTTTTGGAGAGCTGTATTATTTTCAGTTTTGTGCCCAAGGGACTGATTTTATTTAACACTATATTATTATTTATACACCTATAGTGACCACAGAGACAGGTTGTTTTTGTGTTACCTTATATATTTGTTTTTCTGAAAAATCCCACTTAATATAATTTGGGTAACAACAGTCAATATTTATTTATTTTATTTTATTTTTTTAGGGGGGTAACAGTCAATATTTATTTATTTTTTAGATTAAATAGTTTTCTTATATAATAAAAGTGAGCTTTTGTTAAAGCAAATATTGTGTGTTTTTTTCCATATACAACAACCTATCTGGACTCAATAAGAGAATCGATAAGGAATCGGTTTGATAAGAGGATTCGATAATAGACTCGAACTCGATAATTTCTTATCAAACATCATCCCTATGCCTCACAATACAAAAGTCCTGAGTTCACACCCGAAAGGGACAAGCGGTTGAAAATGGATGGATGGAAAGCACTTTGAATTGCCTTGTGTTTGAATTGTGCTCTATAAAATGATATTGCTTTGCCCTACAATTTCGAACATTTCCTTCCCCACTGCATATCGACGTCCCCTTGATATTAAAAAAAAAAAAAGGTCAAAGACACACCTTTTTAATCAGGCTTTTTACTTATCATGTTAAACTTTTCTTAGGTTCTTTTTTATTTTTATTCTGTTATTTTCTATTTTATTTATTGCTATTATTACTACTATTGTTCATTCAATGTTGTGTTTTATTCTACATTAATGTATTATTTATATTTAACTTCTGCATATATTTTCAAATGTTTTATACTATTTTTAGATGGGGTTAATTTTATTTATTCTCTAGTGTAGACGCCTTAAAGGTGGCGTTTATTCTCAATCCGTAGTGCCATGATTTGTTTTGTTATTGCCAATGTGTGTGTTTTCTTCTCTTATTTATTTCCTTTTTTTTGGTGTAAAGCACTTTGTGTTGCCATTTCCCTGTGTATTAAAAGTGCTGTGTAAATTAAGTTGAATTTGATTTGTGTTTTTGCATCATTTCAGTGTTTGGATGTTGCTGCATGTTCCCACTGTCTATCAGGGATAATAACTTTTTCAATTTGGATAAACAACAGACATACATTTTAAGAGGCAAAAGGATACCACTGAAGATTTCCTCGCATGATCCTCACATTTCTAGAAAAGACAAAACAGGATATGACAAGTTGCAAACCATCAAAAAAAGAATGGAAATATCAATTGGGCTGTGCGATAAAACGATATTAATCGCGATATTAAAAAATGTGTTCCATGAAATGTTTGATAGTTTTTTTTCATCGGCAGAAGAAACGAGGACTTGCGAAGCAAGGTTGGTTGCATGGTAACCGTGCAACGCAGGAAGTGGGAATGACACGCTAACAGCCAATCAGGTAAGCGTATCAACTATCACGTTTGATTGCGACATCTTGTTGTCTAGTGGTTGATTCTTTGTATGGAGTGAGAAAAGAAACCAAAAATAAGTATTACAGATAGCAAAGAAATGCTCAATAAAACCGGCAGAGTCACCTCGACCGTATGGCAGATTTTTTTATGGACCGCAGTCAGACCAAGGCGCTTGTAATCAGTAATACCAGACCGGGCTTTCTGTCTGTGGAACGCTCTCCCTGACCACCTGAGGGCACCACAGACTGTGGATGCTTTTAAAAAGGGTTTAAAAACCCTTCTTTTTTTAAAAAAGCCTTTTTTTTTTAGATATATGCATACTAGTTTTGGCTATTTGGCTGTTCTAGTTTTTATTTTTATTATCTTTTTTTTTTTTAATACACTGTAGCACTTTGAGGTTGTTTACTCAATGTAAAGTGCTTTTTACAAATAAAATATATTATTATTATTATTATACGCGCTCACTCTTGAAATAGTTTATCTCCGGTTTCTTTATGTTTACATCATCACACTTTGCACTATTTAGTTACACTTAGTTAAGCAGCTTCCTTATTTGTTAACCATTATTTTAAGGTTAATGTTAAGTGTTCGATGTTAACTTTAGAATTGTGATTCCAGTGTTTTCCAAGGTTGTGTTGACATTTATTTCCCTTTCTGTCCTGATAGCTGAGGGGATCATAATCACAGGAAGGCTAGATTTAAAATAAAAATGTTTGCATCAAATATATTTTTCTCCTGGTCATTGTAATGATAGTGTTTGACCACATGGTGGTAGTAATAGTCTACAAATGACAAGGAACCAATTATAGTTTGTGTCCTTCTTCAGTATTTATGTGGTCAAGAAAGAAAAACAAGTTATTTGTTTAATACATGACATTGTATTAGCAATGTGTGCTTAGCTCAGAAAGGGGGATGTAATAATAGTGTTTGACCATATGGTGGTAGTAATAGTCTACAAATTACTAGGAACCGATTATAGTATGTGTCGAGTAGGACACTTTAGAGGGGGACACACCTTGTACGCGCGAATGTTGAAGAAGCGCTTGTAATATGTTATCGTTATTAAAAGACAGTTCTACAAGACATTCAACGATGTGTTATTTAAAACAATAACATAACAGTCATTATTTACGATGGGTCATTAAAAAAAATGTCAATAATTGTCGATATCGACTGTTCAGCCATATCGCCCAGACCTAAATATTACTCATATATTGAACTTGCAGGGTGATGACAACATACTGCATCTATTTAGACTAAAAATACTGTTCTCGAACAACTTGTTGGTATGAATGTCGACATGTTGTAAAGACGAACCTTTCCTGGAAGACGTGCTGGATGACAAACTTCCATATTGACTTTCCTGTGCCGACACACAGCCTGGAAAGCGAGTGGACGACAGCAAGTGTTACATGTGCTGTGACAAGACGCCATGAGTGACGTTGTTACCCACGTCTTGAAGTAGCTGTCATTCGGCAGACTCTCCGGGGGAAGATTGAACTCTTCTTTCGCCCAACGCTTCAGGTCCTGCGAGAGCGTCCTGTCCGCCATTGGCATGTCGAGCAAAAAAATAGCTGGCTCGTGGTTCCGCGACAAGTTTATCGTAGTAGCCGACACAATATGCTCGATTGCAGTGTTTATGCCCACTTAATACACGTAAATATACAACACTGTTAAAAAACAGATGGATTTTTCGTTTTTAAAAATCGCTTGAACTTTCAACTTCCCGCTCATTCACATTGCTTCCGGGTACGTTAAGGTCACATGACTAAAATAGCCCCGCCTTATCCACCAATGAGAAGCTGCTTCTGCTTCCGGGTTACATGTACGTTATGGTCACATGACTATAATGGCCCCGCCCTATCCACCAATGAGAAGCTGCTTCCGGGTTACATGTACGTTATGGTCACATGACTATAATGGCCCCGCCCTATCCAGGAGAAGCTGCTTCCGCACACACGAAGTGATTCGTCCAATTTTTTAGCAACAATACTAAATATTAGCTGACTCGACTAGTAGTTAATCTAAACTGCTAATGACAAAACATACCTTCAAAGGGATTAATTAGTCTCCGAATAACAACATACGTATCGCATGGGTTTCTTCTTCTGTTCTTTAGGTCTTGGCTAGGACCGTAACTCAAAAGATGTATACCGCCACCTACTGAATGGGGGCGTGTACTGATAGTATATATTTGACTGTATTATGATGATAGTATATATATATATGACTGTATTATGCTGATAGTATACATATGACTGTATTATGCTGATAGTATATATTTGACTGTATTATGCTGATAGTATATATTTGGCTTTATTATGCTGATAGTATATATTTGTACCATTAATTAATTAACGTGGACCCCGACTTAAACAAGTTGAAAAACTTATTGGGGTGTTACCATTTAGTGGTCAATTGTACGGAATATGTACTGTACTGTGTAATCTACTAATACAAGTTTCAATCAATCAATCAATGGTCCAGCTGGCCAGAGACGTTTTTTCCAGTTAATTATGGGTAAGCACTCCATTTATGTCGAAATAACTACAGACCACAACATCTGAGGGGGTACACCCAAATTTGACTTGACCTGGGGCTGCATAATTAGTTACATAGATAAATTAAAGACACCATAGGATAAATGTGACACTCACTGTTGACAATGAACCTTTTCACTTACCTCAACTCTTTTTTTCTTTGTTGTTGTTGTTTTTATTCAGTGACACTTCTCTGTATGTTTGTGATTTCTATTTTTGTTGTTACCTTTTTTTCCACCTTTTAATCAGTTATTGTGATTCTCTGTCTGCTTGTGGTGAAGACGAAGGCAGTACATTGCTACCCACTGTGACTGAAATGTAGGACGGGGTGTTATTATTTTACTTTTATTATTTTTCTGTGATTTTGTATTTTTTAAAATATTTTTGTATTTTTTATTTTTTTGGCGGGGGGACAAAAAAAAGTGTCTGTTTTCTCAGTACTTGTAATATGATTTCCCTATCAAAGGAATAAATAAATATTGTTTAAAAAAAAAAAGAAATGCAGAGACATTTGATTTGTAATTAAATTTCTGAAGACAAAAACCCCACGTCGTCACCTTTAGTCACCATTCCAGTAAGTATGTTAAAGGTTTTGGCCTGTCAATAGCTTGTTATGGACTTTGTTTAGGGTGGAGCTAGTAGCTAATCTTAGTGCGGTAAACTACGACCAAATGTCGTAAATGTATTGTTAATTTAAACCGGTGTTTTTCAACCACTGTGCCGCGGCACACTAGTGTGTGGGATACAGTCTGGTGTGCCGTGGGAGATTATGTAATTTCACCTATTTGGGTTAAAAATATTTTTTGCAAAGCAGTAATTATAGTCTGCAAATGATGTGTTGTTGTTGAGTGTCGGTGCTGTCTAGAGCTCGGCAGAGTAACCGTGTAATACTCTTCCATATCAGTAGGTGGCAGCCGGTAGCTAATTGCTTTGTAGATGTCGGAAACAGCGGGAGGCAGTGTGCAGGTAAAAAGGTGTCTAATGCTTAAACCAAAAATAAACAAAAGGTGGGTGCCCCTAAGAAAAGGCATTAAAGCGTAGGGAAGGCTATGCAGAACTAAACTGAAAACTGAACTGGCTACAAAGTAAACGAAAACAGAATGCTGGACGACAGCAAAGACTTACTGTGGAGCAACATCCAAACATGACATAACAATCAACAATGTCCACACAAAGAAGGATAAAAACAACTGAAATATTCTTGATTGCTAAAACAAAGTAGATGCGGGAAATATCGCTCAAAGGAAGACACGAAACTGCCACGGGAAAATACCAAAAAAAGAGAAAAAGCCAGCGAAATAGGAGCGCAAGACAAGAAGTAAAACACTACACACAGGAAAAAACTCCAAAAAAGTCAGGGTCTGATGTGACAGGTGGTGACAATACACCTACTTTGAGACAAGAGCTATTGATGCATGCTTGGTTATGCTTTAAAGTCATATCCAACAATTGCGACAATGACTTTTTACTGTCAACTGAGTTGAGTTTTTTAATGATATCTGCAGGTGGTGTACCTCTGCATTTTTTCAACGCAAAAAAATGTGCCTTGGCTCAAAAAAGGTTGAAAAACACTGATTTAAACTACATTACTCTAAACTGGTAATTACAACAACAAAAAAAACTATTGAACACACAACAATATATATCACAAATGAAGGCACTGCCAATACATTTCAATATTGAAAACAATTCCACCAGGTTGAAGAAATTAAAGAAAATAAATATTTTAAGATGTCTGACTTAAAGCAATAAAATTCATCAAATAAAGACATCAGTTAAAGGGTTTTCTACTTCTCCACTTTAGGAAATGTGATCAATAATCTAAAATCATTAAACCAATGGGAGGAATCGTTTCTCTGAACTGGTAACTTGTTAAGTAGATTTGCACGTTGTTACCTTGAAGGATGTGATATTGCTTATCGACACATAGATGGCGCACTGACACAATTGTCAAACAGAATAATAATATGGCCTGAACAGTAGGCGTCTGATGAAATGTTGGTCATCTAATCAAATGTCAAGCAGTTTGTTTTCATAGTTTATTTCCCAATATACCACTTACCACACGTCCCAATATACCACTTACCACACGTCCCAATATACCACTTACAGATTTAAAGTGTTTTTGTGCTTGATTCCCTGCCTTATCTCATACAATGACATGATAGGCATGATTTGGACGTGTAGTACGATGAAGATGCTGCAATAAAAGTTGCAAGTCCAAGAAATTAGATGGCACAATTGTGTAGTTTATGGTGTGTTGGCTATTCTGTTCAGTTTTTGCTGAATCTAGTCTTTTGTTGCGCCCTAAAAGATATTAATACTGTAAGTATTGTACTTATTAAACACCAGCTGTTTGATAGTAACGTGCATCTTAGCTGTCGTTTTCATTACCAAATTTGGAGATGACAAAATCGCCAGGTAAACTCGCTGAAGCGATGGGGTGCAGCCGTCTATTTTATGGAACTCTCTTTGAACTATTTTATGGAATTCTTTTTGAACTGTTCGGTAACCGAAGGCAACGCTGCTTACGACCCACTTCCCTTTGAAAGCAGCTGTGGGCAGGTGGGGGGAGAAAGTCAAATAAAGAAGGAGGAGTACAATCTTTGGGCAGAGCGTGGTTGAAGACTGTACAGAGAGTACAGTCGCCGTGTTTCTCCTCAATATTGAGTCCAAATGTAATTCTGTCTCTGTTTGATTCTTTGCCTCTTGTCTTGTTTAATAGATGTCATCAGTGTTTGAACCTGACACCGCCGATCTCTAGACAGCACCGACACTCAACAACGGCACATTTGCGGATTATAATTACTGGTTTGCAAAACATATTTTTAGCAATTAGAATGGATTAAGAAACAAGGAAAAAAAATTTAAACTTGGAAAATACTAGTTTGATTGTCCAGGGTGAGCGGAAAGTGTCGAAAGTGAATGTCCCGGAAAACTGGGAATTCCGGGTAATCCGGGATATTATTGGAATGTTTTCATACTTGAAGGTTTGCGATGAAAACTGTGGGCTGTGGAAGACGGCAAAGTTTGGAATAAATAAATGTATGGTTCCGCAAGTGGGGAGGGTTCCTCTCCCGACCCCCTCCAGACACACCCACCAACACACTGGCGCCAAGCAGCAAATCCCCCAGTGACCTCTGATTATGTCATGTCTTATTATGTCACCTCTTATTATGTCATGCCAAAAAGCTGTGTCCCATTGAAAAGCTCTCCTAATCAAACCCAATTAATTCCGCTATTCTCCCTTATTATCCTCAGCGAGGAAGGCGTCCTCCCAATAAGTCTGTTAACTCCAGCCGCCGCCCTTTCAGATCTGCTCGGGCGGCGGAGTGAAATAATGGAGCGCACAATTAATCAATTAGTAATTAGGGACTCTGTTGTTCTTAACCAACACAAGAACTGTTGTGTGTCGCGAGCGCTTGTCCTATTTGCCGTTTAGTCCAGGGCCGTCCAATGAAAACATTACACACACCAAAAAATGGAATATGCAATTTTGGGAGAACTTGCCTGTGAATGCTGACAAGTGCAAGCCGCCGAAATGCACACACCCAACTTAGATGCTAACGTTAGCATGCTAACAGTTAGAATGCGTCAAGGAACAAGTCAAAAGTGTGGGCATGTAAAAAAAATGCTGAAAAACTTGTTAGCATGTATTAAGTATCAAGTTATGTGGGTGTGAAATTGGCTAAAAAGATACCAAAGTTAGTATGCCATAATGCTAACTTTAGCATAGTTAGCATGTAATAAGTGCCAAGTTATATGGGTGTGAAATTGGCTAAAAAGATACCAAAGTTAGTATGCCATAATGCTAACTTTAGCATGTAATAAGTGCCAAGTTATATGGGTGTGGAATTGTCAAAACACTCCTCATATTCAGGACTAAAAACAAAGTTTGTTAAGGAAGTACCAAAATTCCAGGAATTTCTCAATTAAAAACTGTTACTAATTCAACATTTCCTGACCGATTTAAACAATTCCAACGCCAATCAATTCAGATCATTCAGGACATTCATGCTCCTGATCATTAAAAAATAAATAAATCCCGCTTTTCCCAAAATTCCCACATTTCCAGGAAGTTCCCATTGAAATGAATGGGATTAGCATATGTAGTTTAGCATATATTACATATTATATAATATATAATATATTATATATAATATATGTAATATATATAATATATATATTATATATAATATATATATTTTCTATAATATATTATATACTATATTATTTAATATATTATGTAATATATAATATGTTATACTATATATTTTATAATATATTAAAATACATTATATAATATATTATATTATATATTATATAATATATTATATATATAATATGTATTATATATTATATAATATATAATATAATATACTATATAATATATATAATATATTATATAATATATTATATACTGTATATTATATATAATATATTATATAATATATAATATATAATATTATATAATATATTATAATATAATATATATAATGTATTATATAATATATTATATATTATATTATATATTATACAATATATTATATTAAAATATATTATATAATATATTATATAATAAATTATATATATTATGTAAAATATTATATTATATATTATATTATATATTATATATAATATATTGTATAATATATTATATATTATATTATATATTATACAATATATTATATTAAAATATATTATATAATATATTATATATTATATTATATAATATATTATATATATTATATAATATATTATGTTATATATTATATATATTATATATAATATACAGTATATAATGAATAAACATGTAACATTTTGAATGCAGCTCTTAGACCGGATCCGTCCTCTTTGTGTGTACCTAATAAAGTGTCCAGTGTGTGTGTGAGACAGATGACCTTATGTTGCTCACTGCACGTGTGTCCTCAAGGTCAAAAGACGTGTCCTGCCCGGAGTGTTGTGTGCCATTGTGTACCTTCGCCACCTGCCCGGAGTGTTGTGTGTCATTGTGTACCTTCGCCACCTGCCCGGAGTGTTGTGTGCCATTGTGTACCTTCGCCACCTGCCCGGAGTGTTGTGTGTCATTGTGTACCTTCACCACCTGCCCGGAGTGTTGTGTGCCATTGTGTACCTTCTCCACCTGCCCGGAGTGTTGTGTGCCATTGTGTACCTTCGCTAAAAAAAGCTACTTTTGTGTCTCTCACGACCTTGAGAGGCCTTCAAAGTCATTGAGTGAGAAGCAGCAGTAAGCTGACAAATTGATTTTGCCGTCATTGTGCAGACAGGATTAGTAGTTGTTGTTTTGGGAGGGACAGACGCTAATTGTCTTTTCTCAAGACGGCCCCGTCGGTCTGGCTGCTGGTCGCACGAGCTCCGTGTTCTTGTGTTTCCTGCTTTGTCTTCTTGGTGTTTCCATGTTACAACAAGTGACTTCTGCGCTGCTTTTTCATCCTTTTTCTTTCGGAATTTGCCCATGTTTTGCTCCCATGGAGATGGACGAGCTTCACGGAGCCATGACTGAATAAAGAAGTGAAGTGGATTGTATTTATATAGCGCTTTTCTCTAGTGCTGCCCAAGGATTCACAGCTCATTGCTCATTTTTTTGTTTTTTCCTGGTGTTTGACTTTTGTAGCTGCATGTAGACAGGGCGCCGCTGAAGTGGCAGCTGCTTGCATCTTGAAATGTCTTGAATTTTCATTAGATTTTCTGTGTGGGTCTCGTTTCCTGGTTGTGACCTCTGGTTTCCTGGTTGTGGCCTCTGCTTTCCTGGTTGTGACCTCTGGTTTCCTGGTTGTGACCTCTGGTTTCCTGGTTGTGGCCTCTGCTTTCCTGGTTGTGACCTCTGCTTTCCTGGTTGTGGCCTCTGCTTTCCTGGTTGTGGCCTCTGCTTTCCTGGTTGTGACCTCTGCTTTCCTGGTTGTGGCCTCTGCTTTCCTGGTTGTGACCTCTGCTTTCCTGGTTGTGGCCTCTGCTTTCCTGGTTGTGGCCTCTGGTTTCCTGGTTGTGGCCTCTGCTTTCCTGGTTGTGGCCTCTGCTTTCCTGGTTGTGGCCTCTGCTTTCCTGGTTGTGACCTCTGCTTTCCTGGTTGTGGCCTCTGCTTTCCTGGTTGTGGCCTCTGCTTTCCTGGTTGTGACCTCTGCTTTCCTGGTTGTGACCTCTGCTTTCCTGGTTGTGGCCTCTGCTTTCCTGGTTGTGACCTCTGCTTTCCTGGTTGTGACCTCTGCTTTCCTGGTTGTGGCCTCTGCTTTCCTGGTTGTGGCCTCTGCTTTCCTGGTTGTGACCTCTGCTTTCCTGGTTGTGACCTCTGCTTTCCTGGTTGTGGCCTCTGCTTTCCTGGTTGTGGCCTCTGGTTTCCTGGTTGTGGCCTCTGCTTTCCTGGTTGTGACCTCTGCTTTCCTGGTTGTGGCCTCTGCTTTCCTGGTTGTGGCCCCTGCTTTCCTGGTTGTGGCCTCTGCTTTCCTGGTTGTGACCTCTGCTTTCCTGGTTGTGGCCTCTGCTTTCCTGGTTGTGACCTCTGCTTTCCTGGTTGTGGCCTCTGCTTTCCTGGTTGTGGCCTCTGGTTTCCTGGTTGTGGCCTCTGGTTTCCTGGTTGTGGGACACATGAAGTCTGTCCTGTCCTAAAGAGCCAGGCAGCAATGGACACATGAAGTCTGTCCAGGCAGCAGATGCAAAGAAAATCTGGCACCGAAGACGAGAAGAAACGTTTTTTTTCCCTCTTTTCGTGCATGCCTACCTCGGCCCTGGCCCGGGACCCGCTGAGCGGTGCCAAGTCAGTAGTGCCCGTCCAGGCCTGGCTCGACCCGGCCTGGGTACTAATCCTGTCAAAGGACCCCGCGCTGAACTCGCCCTGCAACACAGGAAAAGGCTCTAATTGGGGGATTTTCTCCATCATTAATTCCGATGAGCAGACCCCCCCACCCCCCTCCTCCTCCCCCTTTCCCCCACACTTTTCTCCTGCATATTCTTCTTTTCTCCTCATAGTCTTATTTTCTCCTGCTTATTCTTCTTTTCTCCTCATATTCTTCTTTTCTCCTCATATTCTTCTTTTCTCCTCATATTCCGGACTTTTCAACATCTTCTTGTCTCCATCAACACTTGTGCTGAAAGTAAAACAATGAAAACACATGCAAGATTCTTAGTAACTTTGTCCAGCATAATGTACATTAAAGGAGTCATTTTCACTATCAAAATTCTTAGAATGCACATCAGTGTTTGTTTTTGTAAGACTTTTAACGACTCAGAGTGGCAAGTTGTTATAGTTGTATATTGGGCAGCGACAAAACACCTCAGAGTCATTTATTTTGGTACCTGACGCATGCTAACTGTTAGCACGTTAGCTTTATTTGCAGGTATACACCTCAGACTTACATATTATGTATTACGGTAATAAAATAACACAATTAAAAATATACACATCAGAGTCATATATGTTGCTACTTGACGCATGCTAACTGTTAGCACGCTAGCTTTATTTGTATGTATACACATCAGAGTCATATATGTTGCTACCTGACACATGATTCGGATGTGAATCGATTTTTGTGTGCAGCCCTAATATTTAGTAATAATAACAATGATAAAACAATTAAATATACACAAATTGATTTTTTTTTAAATTTTTTAAACAGATTTATTTTTTTTATATTTAAAAAAATTTAATTGATTAGGTTTTTTTTAATAGATTCTTGAAAATTATGAATTTATTTAGAATCGTGATGAACAAGAACGGTGATTTGGATGTAAATCATTTTTTTGTGCACCCTTACTATTTAGTAATAACAATAAATAAATACATCAATAAAACATCCATCTTCTTCCGCTTATCCGAGGTCGGGTTATGGGGGCAGCAGCCTAAGCAGGGAAGCCCAGACTTCCCTCTCCCCAGCTACTTTGTCCACAATTAAAAAAAAAAAAAAAAGTAAAACAATAAAATAATTTTATGAGTTTTAATTCATAATTTCAATACATTTTTGAAAATTATGAATTGATTTAGAATCGGGATGAATAAGAATGGCGATTTGGGTGTGACTCAATGTTTTGTGCACCCCTACTATTTAGTAATAATATTAATTAATAAATAAAACAATTAAAAATAAATAAAATTAAGAAAAATAATAAAATTATTTTACAAATTTTAATTTATAATTTTTTTAAATAGATTTTCGAAAATTATGAATTGATTTAGAATCTGGATGAACAAGATTTGGATGTGAACCGATTTTCTTTGCACCCCTACTATTTAGTAATAATAAAAAATAAATAAATAAATAAAACAATTGAGAAAAAATACTATTAAAAATAATAATAAAATAATTTTAAACAATTTAATTTATCTTTTTATAGTTTTTTGGAAATTATGAATTGATTTAGAATCGGAATGAATAAGAATGGCAATTTGGGTGTGAATCTGTGTTGTGTGCACCCCTACTATTTAGTAATAGTAATAATAAATAAATAAAAGAATTACAGATGAATAAAATAAAAATAAAAAATCTAAAATAATTTGAAAAATTTTAAGTCATTTAAAAAAAATAGATTTTCGAAAATTATGAATTGATTTAGAATCGGGATGAACAAAAACGGTGATTTGGATGTGAATCAATTTTCTTTGCACCCCTACTATTTAGTAATAACAATAAATAAATGAATAAAACAATTAAAAAGAAATACAATTAAAAACAATAATAAAATAATTTCAACATTTTTAATTCCTTTTTTTTAATAGATTTTTGAAAATTATGGATTGATTTAGAATCGGGATGAACAAGAAAAGCGATTTGGATGTGAATCTTTTTTTTTTTTTTTTTTGCACCCCTACTATTTAGTAATAACAATAAATACATAAATGAAAACAATTAAAAATAAACAAAAAACAATAAATAATTTTACACATTTTAATTCATTATTTTTTTTAAATAGATTTTTCAAAATTATGTTATGAATTAATTTAGAATCGGGATGAATAAGAATGGCGATTTGGGTGGGATTCGATTGTTTGAGCACCCCTACTATTTAGTAATAATAATAAATAAAGATATAAAACAAAAATAAATACAATTAAAAATAATAATAAAATAATTTCAAACAATTTAATTAATCTTATAGTTTTTTGAAAATTATGAATTGATTTAGAATCGGGATGAATAAGAATGGAAATTTGGGTGTGAATCTGTGTTTTGTGCACCCCTACTATTTAGTAATACTAATAATAAATAAATAAAACAACTACAAATAAATAAAATAAAAAACAATTGTAAAATAATGTTACAAATTTTAAGTCTTTTTTTTTTTTTAAGTAGATTTTTGAAAATTATGAATTGATTTAGAATCGGGATGAACAAGAACGGCAATTGAAAAGAAATACATTTCAAAACAAAAATAATTTCAATATTTTTAATTCATTTTTTTTAATAGATTTTTAAAAATTATGGATTGATTTAGAATCGGGATGAACAAGAAAGGCAATTTTTTTGCACTCTTACTATTTAGTAATAACAATAAATACATAAATAAAACAATTAAAAATAAATACAATTAAAAGCAATGAATAATTTTACACATTTTAAATAATTATTTTTTTTAAATACATTTTTTCTAAATTATGAATTAATTTAGAATCGGGATTAATAAGAATGGCAATTTGGATGTGAATCAATTTTCTTTGCACTCCTACTATTTAGTAATAACAATAAATAAATAAAACAAAAATAAATACAATTAAAAACAATAATAAAATAATTTCAACATTTTTAATTAATCATTTTTTAATAGATTTTTGAAAATTATTGATTTATTTAGAATCGGGATGAACAAGAAAGGCGATTTGGGTGTGAATCGATTTTTTTTTTGCACCCCTACTATTTAGTAAATACAATAAATAAAACAATTACAAATAAATACAATTAAAAACAAATAATTTTTCACATTTTAATTCATAATTTTTTTCAAATTGATTTTTCAATATTTTGAATTAATTTAGAAACGGGATGAATAAGAATGGCGATTTGAGTGTGAACCGATTTTTTTGTGCAGCCCTACTATTTAGTAGACTTTAGACTTCCTTTTTATTGTCATTCAAATTTGAACTTTACAGCACAGATAAGAACGAAATTTCTTTACATAAGCTCATGGTAGTGCAGGATAAAAAAGCAATAAGTTGCATATATATATAAATATATATATATATATATATAAATATATATATATATATATATATACATATATATATACATATATACATATATATATACATATATACATATATATATACATATATATATATATATATATATATATATATATATATATATATATATATATATATAAAATAAATAAATATATATAAACATACATATAAAATAAATAAATAGATTACTGTACAGATAAATATATTGCACTTTTCCACATGCGTCCACGTTTATGGATGTATGTTATATTGTCTTTTTTATTCCAGCGAGTTAATCCATTTTGGGGCGGAGGGAATAACAATAAATAGTAATAATAATAGTAATAACAATAAATAAATAAATCAAATTAAAAATAAAACATTTAATAATAATAATAATAATTTAAAAAAATAAAAATAAAATACAATTAAAAAATGATAAAAAAAAGTGTATTAAAAATAAATGAATTAAAAAAATTAAGTAATTATTAGAACACTTGATGAGCTGTTCCACTACAATGGACACCCTACTGCGAACAAAGCCGGGGCCCCCGCCGAGGTGTGACATAACATCTGATATCTTTGGTGAGATGTGATGAGAAAAATGTAAACATTTCCGTCTCGCTGTTTACGGCTCTGCGTGCAATATGGCCGTCCATCTGTCCAGGAAAGTGAGTCGCCGGACCCTCCGTCAACATGCGCCGGGGGCAATTAGGGCGCCGGGTCCCCGTGGTCGGGGGGGCCCCCCCTGGGAAGCCCTGATTGATTGGAGTCTCATCTTCCTAACGGGCTGGCACCCTGCCATCAAAGTGTGGAGGGGAGGAAAAGAGCAGAGACACACGGAGGGACAGAAGGGAAAGAAAGAAAAATGTGGGCGCGCATGTATGTCAGATGAGAACGATTATTCCCTGGTAATCTTGGATGGCGCTGTGGAAGTGTGGGAATGGGCACGCGGGTCAACATGAAAGTGAGAAAGCAGCTTCTATCAAACTATATTTATTTCCAGTAGATCTTTCTTCACTTCTGCCCTGGAAACAAAGAAGGGATTCTAGCACTGTAACACACATTTCTAGAGAAACCAAACACAAATCACAGGAAGTAGAAAAAACAACAACAACCTGTCACATAAAAAAAAATACAGAGTGCAGTTTTGTCGATAACCTTTGGCTTATTTGTGGCCCCAAAGCAGGTGTGGAGTGTGCGTCCAATCAGGTGTCGCTAACAAGAACTACCACCAGGCTTCTCGTACTCACGTCAGACCTAACAAACTACATTGTCCAGACAAAGAATCCCGACTGCAAAATAATCCACCGTGGGGCCATAAAAAGTTGCGAGTGCCAGCACTTTGATCCAGAAGGTGAGAAAAACGATTGAAATCAAGAAAGAACTCGTAGCAAAGTCTTCAATAAAGTTAAATGTGATTGTAAAACTGGAATTATTCTCTATAAAATGTGTTTTGTGTATCTGGAACACATTATTAGGATTCACTTCATTTCCTATAGGAAAAATTGCTTGGGTTTTTGATTGATTCGCATTTTGTCGGATCTTTTGGAACAAAAACTTGATGTATTTTTTTTTTTGTATCTTCTCGGTCTTTGTGCAGTTTTTTCTCCAGGCGGGGACACAGATTATTCTCTGAAGCAGACGTTCCCTGTGAGAACCGCGGCTACATAGAACCTGGTAAGGCCCAGAGAGTCAGAACATGTAGTCGTTACTTGAAGTTGTCATGGTACAAAACAGGACGTAAATATATTTCATACAGTTTTTGTTTTGTTTATTCTCATGTTTTGCACAGTGCAGGCTACATAAATATATATTCCCATGTGTCACAATATAGTACTTTTTTCTTAAAATATCCATTCAAATGAATGCCAATTTTGCCTATTATTTCCTTATATATGTACTATGTGTATATATGTATTGTGTGTAAATATATATACACACACATAATTTTATCATAACCACAAATATATATGGTTATGATAAATTATATATATATATATATATATATATATATATATATATATATATATATATATATATATATATATATATATATATATATATATATATATATATATATATATATATATATATATATATATACGCACACGTCTACAAATAGGATTTTGGCAACAATTCCTCTTCAGGTTTTGTTGGTTTGGCTTCTTTCAAGTAACGTAAAAACGTTACCCTCAAAACTAGCATTGTTGCTGCAGTTACGCCAGCCGTTAAAATTGCAATATGAACAATAGAGAGTCATGTTGCACAATTATTATGTCATAATATGACACAGCACTGTCACAACTTTTCCTGGGCACAAGCGACAAAGTGTCACTCATGAACACATGGACACAAGCAACAATGTGTCACTCATGAACACAAGCGACAAATTGCCACTCATGATCACAACAATAAAGTGTCACTCATGATCACATGGACACAAGCGACAGAGTGTCACTCATGAACACATGGACACAAGTGACAAAGCTTCACTCATGAACACATGGACACAAGCGACAAAGTGTCACCTATGAACACAAGCGACAAAGTGTCACTCATGAACACATGGACACAAGCGACAAAGTGTCACCTATGAACACAAGCGACAAAGTGTCACTCATGAACACATGGACACAAGCGACAAAGTGTCACTCATGAACACATGGACACAAGCGACAAAGTGTCACTCATGAACACATGGACACAAGTGACAAAGCTTCACTCATGAACACATGGACACAAGCGACAAAGTGTCACCTATGAACACAAGCGACAAAGTGTCACTCATGAACACATGGACACAAGCGACAAAGTGTCACCTATGAACACAAGCGACAAAGTGTCACTCATGAACACATGGACACCAGCGACAAAGTGTCACTCATGAACACATGGACACCAGCGACAAAGTGTCACTCATGAACACATGGACACAAGCGACAAAGTGTCACTCATGAACACATGGACACCAGCGACAAAGTGTCACTCATGAACACATGGACACAAGCGACAAAGTGTCACCTATGAACACAAGCGACAAAGTGTCACTCATGAACACATGGACACAAGCGACAAAGTGTCACCTATGAACACAAGCGACAAAGTGTCACTCATGAACACATGGACACAAGCGACAAAGTGTCACTCATGAACACTTGGACACAAGCGATAAAGTGTCACTCATGAACACAATGACACAATTGACAATGTGTCACTTATGAACACATGGACACAAGCGACAAAGTGTCACTTATGAACACAAACGATAAAGCGTCACTCATGAACACATGGACACAAGCAACAAAGTGTCACTCATGAACACATGGATACAAGCAACAAAGTGTCACTCATGAACACATGGACACAAGCAATATAAAGTGTCACTCATGAACACATGGACACAAGCAACAAAGTGTCACTCATGAACACATGGACACAAGCAACAAAGTGTCACTCATGAACACATGGATACAAGCAACAAAGTGTCACTCATGAACACATGGACACAAGCAACAAAGTGTCACTCATGAACACATGGATACAAGCAACAAAGTGTCACTCATGAACACATGGACACAAGCAATATAAAGTGTCACTCATGAACACATGGACACAAGCAACAAAGTGTCACTCATGAACACATGGACACAAGCAATATAAAGTGTCACTCATGAACACATGGACACAAGCAACAAAGTGTCACTCATGAACACATGGACACAAGCAACAAAGTGTCACTCATGAACACATGGATACAAGCAACAAAGTGTCACTCATGAACACATGGACACAAGCAATATAAAGTGTCACTCATGAACACAAGCAATATAAAGTGTCACTCATGAACACATGGACACAAGCAACAAAGTGTCACTCATGAACACATGGACACAAGCAACAAAGTGTCACTCATGAACACATGGACACAAGCAACAAAGTGTCACTCATGAACACAAGCGACAAAGTGTCACTCATGAACACATGGACACCAGCGACAAAGTGTCACTCATGAACACATGGACACCAGCGACAAAGTGTCACTCATGAACACATGGACACAAGCGACAAAGTGTCACTCATGAACACATGGACACCAGCGACAAAGTGTCACTCATGAACACATGGACACAAGCGACAAAGTGTCACCTATGAACACAAGCGACAAAGTGTCACTCATGAACACATGGACACAAGCGACAAAGTGTCACCTATGAACACAAGCGACAAAGTGTCACTCATGAACACATGGACACAAGCGACAAAGTGTCACTCATGAACACTTGGACACAAGCGATAAAGTGTCACTCATGAACACAATGACACAATTGACAATGTGTCACTTATGAACACATGGACACAAGCGACAAAGTGTCACTTATGAACACAAACGATAAAGCGTCACTCATGAACACATGGACACAAGCAACAAAGTGTCACTCATGAACACATGGATACAAGCAACAAAGTGTCACTCATGAACACATGGACACAAGCAATATAAAGTGTCACTCATGAACACATGGACACAAGCAACAAAGTGTCACTCATGAACACATGGACACAAGCAACAAAGTGTCACTCATGAACACATGGATACAAGCAACAAAGTGTCACTCATGAACACATGGACACAAGCAACAAAGTGTCACTCATGAACACATGGATACAAGCAACAAAGTGTCACTCATGAACACATGGACACAAGCAACAAAGTGTCACTCATGAACACATGGACACAAGCAATATAAAGTGTCACTCATGAACACATGGACACAAGCAACAAAGTGTCACTCATGAACACATGGACACAAGCAACAAAGTGTCACTCATGAACACATGGATACAAGCAACAAAGTGTCACTCATGAACACATGGACACAAGCAATATAAAGTGTCACTCATGAACACAAGCAATATAAAGTGTCACTCATGAACACATGGACACAAGCAACAAAGTGTCACTCATGAACACATGGACACAAGCAACAAAGTGTCACTCATGAACACATGGACACAAGCAACAAAGTGTCACTCATGAACACATGGATACAAGCAACAAAGTGTCACTCATGAACACATGGACACAAGCAATATAAAGTGTCACTCATGAACACATGGACACAAGCAACAAAGTGTCACTCATGAACACATGGACACAAGCAATATAAAGTGTCACTCATGAACACATGGATACAAGCAACAAAGTGTCACTCATGAACACATGGACACAAGCAACAAAGTGTCACTCATGAACACATGGATACAAGCAACAAAGTGTCACTCATGAACACATGGACACAAGCAACAAAGTGTCACTCATGAACACATGGACACAAGCAATATAAAGTGTCACTCATGAACACATGGACACAAGCAACAAAGTGTCACTCATGAACACATGGATACAAGCAACAAAGTGTCACTCATGAACACATGGACACAAGCAACAAAGTGTCACTCATGAACACATGGACACAAGCAATATAAAGTGTCACTCATGAACACATGGACACAAGCGACAAAGTGTCACTCATGAACACTTGGACACAAGCGATAAAGTGTCACTCATGAACACAATGACACAATTGACAATGTGTCACTTATGAACACATGGACACAAGCGACAAAGTGTCACTTATGAACACAAACGATAAAGCGTCACTCATGAACACATGGACACAAGCAACAAAGTGTCACTCATGAACACATGGATACAAGCAACAAAGTGTCACTCATGAACACATGGACACAAGCAATATAAAGTGTCACTCATGAACACATGGACACAAGCAACAAAGTGTCACTCATGAACACATGGATACAAGCAACAAAGTGTCACTCATGAACACATGGACACAAGCAACAAAGTGTCACTCATGAACACATGGATACAAGCAACAAAGTGTCACTCATGAACACATGGACACAAGCAATATAAAGTGTCACTCATGAACACATGGACACAAGCAACAAAGTGTCACTCATGAACACATGGACACAAGCAATATAAAGTGTCACTCATGAACACATGGACACAAGCAACAAAGTGTCACTCATGAACACATGGACACAAGCAACAAAGTGTCACTCATGAACACATGGATACAAGCAACAAAGTGTCACTCATGAACACATGGACACAAGCAATATAAAGTGTCACTCATGAACACAAGCAATATAAAGTGTCACTCATGAACACATGGACACAAGCAACAAAGTGTCACTCATGAACACATGGACACAAGCAACAAAGTGTCACTCATGAACACATGGACACAAGCAACAAAGTGTCACTCATGAACACAAGCGACAAAGTGTCACTCATGAACACATGGACACCAGCGACAAAGTGTCACTCATGAACACATGGACACCAGCGACAAAGTGTCACTCATGAACACATGGACACAAGCGACAAAGTGTCACTCATGAACACATGGACACCAGCGACAAAGTGTCACTCATGAACACATGGACACAAGCGACAAAGTGTCACCTATGAACACAAGCGACAAAGTGTCACTCATGAACACATGGACACAAGCGACAAAGTGTCACCTATGAACACAAGCGACAAAGTGTCACTCATGAACACATGGACACAAGCGACAAAGTGTCACTCATGAACACTTGGACACAAGCGATAAAGTGTCACTCATGAACACAATGACACAATTGACAATGTGTCACTTATGAACACATGGACACAAGCGACAAAGTGTCACTTATGAACACAAACGATAAAGCGTCACTCATGAACACATGGACACAAGCAACAAAGTGTCACTCATGAACACATGGATACAAGCAACAAAGTGTCACTCATGAACACATGGACACAAGCAATATAAAGTGTCACTCATGAACACATGGACACAAGCAACAAAGTGTCACTCATGAACACATGGACACAAGCAACAAAGTGTCACTCATGAACACATGGATACAAGCAACAAAGTGTCACTCATGAACACATGGACACAAGCAACAAAGTGTCACTCATGAACACATGGATACAAGCAACAAAGTGTCACTCATGAACACATGGACACAAGCAACAAAGTGTCACTCATGAACACATGGACACAAGCAATATAAAGTGTCACTCATGAACACATGGACACAAGCAACAAAGTGTCACTCATGAACACATGGACACAAGCAACAAAGTGTCACTCATGAACACATGGATACAAGCAACAAAGTGTCACTCATGAACACATGGACACAAGCAATATAAAGTGTCACTCATGAACACAAGCAATATAAAGTGTCACTCATGAACACATGGACACAAGCAACAAAGTGTCACTCATGAACACATGGACACAAGCAACAAAGTGTCACTCATGAACACATGGACACAAGCAACAAAGTGTCACTCATGAACACATGGATACAAGCAACAAAGTGTCACTCATGAACACATGGACACAAGCAATATAAAGTGTCACTCATGAACACATGGACACAAGCAACAAAGTGTCACTCATGAACACATGGACACAAGCAATATAAAGTGTCACTCATGAACACATGGATACAAGCAACAAAGTGTCACTCATGAACACATGGACACAAGCAACAAAGTGTCACTCATGAACACATGGATACAAGCAACAAAGTGTCACTCATGAACACATGGACACAAGCAACAAAGTGTCACTCATGAACACATGGACACAAGCAATATAAAGTGTCACTCATGAACACATGGACACAAGCAACAAAGTGTCACTCATGAACACATGGATACAAGCAACAAAGTGTCACTCATGAACACATGGACACAAGCAACAAAGTGTCACTCATGAACACATGGACACAAGCAATATAAAGTGTCACTCATGAACACATGGACACAAGCGACAAAGTGTCACTCATGAACACTTGGACACAAGCGATAAAGTGTCACTCATGAACACAATGACACAATTGACAATGTGTCACTTATGAACACATGGACACAAGCGACAAAGTGTCACTTATGAACACAAACGATAAAGCGTCACTCATGAACACATGGACACAAGCAACAAAGTGTCACTCATGAACACATGGATACAAGCAACAAAGTGTCACTCATGAACACATGGACACAAGCAATATAAAGTGTCACTCATGAACACATGGACACAAGCAACAAAGTGTCACTCATGAACACATGGATACAAGCAACAAAGTGTCACTCATGAACACATGGACACAAGCAACAAAGTGTCACTCATGAACACATGGATACAAGCAACAAAGTGTCACTCATGAACACATGGACACAAGCAATATAAAGTGTCACTCATGAACACATGGACACAAGCAACAAAGTGTCACTCATGAACACATGGACACAAGCAATATAAAGTGTCACTCATGAACACATGGACACAAGCAACAAAGTGTCACTCATGAACACATGGACACAAGCAACAAAGTGTCACTCATGAACACATGGATACAAGCAACAAAGTGTCACTCATGAACACATGGACACAAGCAATATAAAGTGTCACTCATGAACACAAGCAATATAAAGTGTCACTCATGAACACATGGACACAAGCAACAAAGTGTCACTCATGAACACATGGACACAAGCAACAAAGTGTCACTCATGAACACATGGACACAAGCAACAAAGTGTCACTCATGAACACATGGATACAAGCAACAAAGTGTCACTCATGAACACATGGACACAAGCAATATAAAGTGTCACTCATGAACACATGGACACAAGCAACAAAGTGTCACTCATGAACACATGGACACAAGCAATATAAAGTGTCACTCATGAACACATGGATACAAGCAACAAAGTGTCACTCATGAACACATGGACACAAGCAACAAAGTGTCACTCATGAACACATGGATACAAGCAACAAAGTGTCACTCATGAACACATGGACACAAGCAACAAAGTGTCACTCATGAACACATGGACACAAGCAATATAAAGTGTCACTCATGAACACATGGACACAAGCAACAAAGTGTCACTCATGAACACATGGATACAAGCAACAAAGTGTCACTCATGAACACATGGACACAAGCAACAAAGTGTCACTCATGAACACATGGACACAAGCAATATAAAGTGTCACTCATGAACACATGGATACAAGCAACAAAGTGTCACTCATGAACACATGGACACAAGCAACAAAGTGTCACTCATGAACACATGGATACAAGCAACAAAGTGTCACTCATGAACACATGGACACAAGCAACAAAGTGTCACTCATGAACACATGGACACAAGCAACAAAGTGTCACTCATGAACACATGGACACAAGCAATATAAAGTGTCACTCATGAACACAATGACACAATTGACAATGTGTCACTTATGAACACATGGACACAAGCGACAAAGTGTCACTTATGAACACAAACGATAAAGTGTCACTCATGAACACATGGACACAAGCGACAAAGTGTCACTCATGAACACAAGCGATATAAAGTGTCACTCATGAACACAGCAGCTACAATCAAAGTTTCTCCTGTTTTGATTGAGACCAACAATGGTTCCGTTCCCCCCCCCCCCCTCCCTCCCCCCACTGCAGACAAAGACAACCTACTTGGATCAATAGTGGCCAACAAAGAGGGAAGTATGCACGTACACACACACACACACACACACACACACACACACACACACACACACACACACACACACACACACACACACACACACACACACACACACTCAACACTGAGCTGCCAACACTCACTCAGGCAGGAAAATATTAACAAAAGTTGTTTTTCTTGCTCTCTAGCCTGCACTTTTTTCGCTACATTCTTTTTCTTGCTACATTCTTCTTCTTGCTACATTCCTTCTCCAGAAAAGCAACTAACCATGATTTCTTTTCTTTCTTTTTTTTTTTTTTGGTATATTCCCTCTTAGAAGGAGCTCTGCTGGCCTTCATGGATTTTATTTTGAAAAACCATCCAATGCATCTTGAGCCCGTCGCTGCCCCTCATAGGACGCGTCGCTGCACATTTGAGGGACTTACTACTTTTTTCACACAAAAATGCCAAAATGAAGGTTAAAGCAAATGTAGGGAAACACTTCTGTGACAAATCTATAAAGAAACATTAGGGCCACACTGAAAACTGCAAATGATGTCATTTGATGAGAATGAAGTCAGAATATTTAAGTAAAGTTGTGTTTAAAAAAAATAAAAAATAGATATAGTAATTTTAGAAGAAAAGTCAAAGAGGTAGAAAAGTTTTTATAAAATTGTAAAACTAATATGGGTTTTTTTCTTCAGCAAAATGTACTCTTGCAAAAATAAAGTTATTTTATAATAATAATATTATAATAATAAAATATATGGAAAATAAAGAAAAAAGCTGAATTACCATTAAAAAAAAAGAGGATTCGTAAATAAAGTCATGTTTTTTTAGAGAAGAAAAGTTGCAATAAAAATGTTGGAATTTCACCAGAATTTTTATTTTTAAACAAAATGTACTCTTGCAAAAATAAAGTTATTTTATAATAATATTATAATAATAAAATATATGGAAAATAAAGAAAAAAGCTGAATTTCCATTTAAAAAAAAAAAAGAGGATTCGTAAATAGTCATGTTTTTTTAGAGAAGAAAAGTTGCAATAAAAATGTTGGAATTCCACCAGAATTTTTATTTTTAAACAAAATGAACTCTTGCAAAAATAAAGTTATTTTATAATAATAATATTATAATAATAAAATATATGGAAAATAAAGAAAAAAGCTGAATTTTCATTAAAAAAAAAAAAGAGGATTCGTAAATAAAGTCATGTTTTTTTAGAGAAGAAAAGTTGCAATAAAAATGTTGGAATTTCACCAGAATTTTAATTTTTAAACAAAATGAACTCTTGCAAAAATAAAGTTATTTTATAATAATATTATAATAATAAAATACATGGAAAATAAAGAAAAAAGCTGAATTTCCATTAAAAAAAAAAGAGGATTCGTAAATAAAGTCATGTTTATTTAGAGAAGAAAAGTTGCAATAAAAATGTTGGAATTTCACCAGAATTTTTATTTTTAAACAAAATGTACTCTTGCAAAAATAAAGTTATTTTATAATAATAATATTATAATAATAAAATATATGGAAAATAAAGAAAAAAGCTGAATTTCCATTTTTAAAAAAAGAGGATTCGTAAATAAAGTCATGTTTTTTTAGAGAAGAAAAGTTGCAATAAAAATGTTGGAATTTCACCAGAATTTTAATTTTTAAACAAAATGAACTCTTGCAAAAATAAAGTTATTTTATAATAATAATATTATAATAATAAAATATATGGAAAATAAAGAAAAAAGCTGAATTTCCATTAAAAAAAAAAGAGGATTCGTAAATAAAGTCATGTTTATTTAGAGAAGAAAAGTTGCAATAAAAATGTTGGAATTTCACCAGAATTTTAATTTTTAAACAAAATGTACTCTTGCAAAAATAAAGTTATTTTATAATAATAATATTATAATAATAAAATATATGGAAAATAAAGAAAAATGAATTTCCATAAAAAAAAAGAAAAAGAGGATTCGTAAATAAAGTCATGTTTTTTTAGAGAAGAAAAGTTGCAATAAAAATGTTGGAATTTCACCAGAATTTTTATTTTTAAACAAAACGTACTCTTGCAAAAATGAAGTTGTAATTTGGAGAACATTTTGAGAAGATAAAAACCGAATTAAGTCGAAATTTCCCAAGAAATTCCTCCTAAAATTAGGAGGTAAACAACATGTGATCTTACACATTTTGTTGTTTGTGGAAAAATATCAAATAATGAATGTTATTGATCTCAGTGTCGCCTTAATCCTCCTCCATAGTTTTGCATGTTGATTATTAGTTCATGAAAAATTGGCAGTTTGATTGTTTTGTTTTTTTAAACGCTGCAACGAAGGAATGACGCGGGACAGATGAATAGGAACAGCAGAAAGTAGAAAAAGTCGTCACTCACGCGCTTCATGACTTGAGATGTAAAAAACAAAAATTACAAATATTAAAAATGTGAAAAGTCCCTAAATGCTCAGCTCCAGTGTCACTTCCTGTTAGTCACATGGGTAGCCAGTGTCACTTCCTGTTAGTCACATGGGTAGCCAGTGTCACTTCCTGTTAGTCACATGGGTAGCCAGTGTCACTTCCTGTTAGTCACATGGGTAGCCAGTGTCACTTCCTGTTAGTCACACGGGTAGCCAGTGTCACTTCCTGTTAGTCACATGGGTAGCCAGTGTCACTTCCTGTTAGTCACATGGGTAGCCAGTGTCACTTCCTGTTAGTCACATGGGTAGCCAGTGTCACTTCCTGTTAGTCACATGGGTAGCCAGGTTTTATCCATGGACTGGATGTGTTCCTTGGCTTTCATCCTCAGTGCGGCGATACTAGAACTGCGCTGGTCCAAGTCCTCCCCCGGGAACTTGTCGGGGTACGGCGCCGGACACTGGTAAGGCGGCGGCGCCATGCCGGCCATCCCCTGGCCCATGGGCGCGTGAGGGCCCGAGTTGAGGAAGCCGTGGGCGGGGTAGTTGGGCTGGAGGCCCTGGGCGGGGCCCATGAAGCCCGGCAGGCCGTGGACCGGCGTGGCGCTCGACAGGGGCGAGGTCAGCCAGGGGTCCAGGGGCAGGGAGTTGCTCATGGGTCCCATGGCACTGTGGACCGGCGCCGGGCGGTTGAAGGAGAGCATCGGCGAGTCGTGGAGCTTCATGGCGCCGGCGTCCATTTTCTCCTGGCGCCGCCATTTAGCTCTGCGGTTCTGAAACCACACCTGGAGGACAACATGGAGGCATTAGGCGCTTAAACATTTTTTTTTTTACTCTAGCGTGTGTGAGTGACAGGAAGAAAAGCTCTGACTCACGTTGTTTGGTGTGTGTGTGTGTATCAATCTCCACAGCAAAACGTATTTTTCTCGTTATAAACGATCGCAACCAAATCGGCGAGAGTGACACAGTCTAGCTTAGACATTCTCGCACGCGGCTAACGCCCCTCCACTGTGCAGAGCCACTTCCAAGTCAGCAATTAAACTATGTATTATTATAACTGGCGCCGCCATTTAGCTCTGCGGTTCTGAAAGCACACCTGGAGGACAACGTGGAAGCATTTAAAAAATTTTTTTTTTTACTGAAGCGTGTGTGAGTGACAGGAAGAAAAGCTCTGACTCACCTTGTTTGGTGTGTGTGTGTATCAATCTCCACACCAAAACGTCTTTTTCTCGTTGTTATAAACAACAGCAACCAAATCAACGAGAGTGACACAGTCTAGCTTAGACATTCTCGCACGCGGCTAACGCGCCTCCACTTGTGCAAAGCCTCTTTCAAGTCAGCAATTAAACTATGTATTATTATCACTGGCGCCGCCATTTAGCTCTGCGGTTCTGAAAGCACACCTGGAGGACGACATGGAGGCATTAGGCTTTTTTTTTTAAACTCAAGCCTGTGTGAGTGACGGGAAAAAAAGCTCTGACTCACGTTGTTTGGTGTGTGTGTATCAATCTCCACACCAAAACGTCTTTTTCTCGTTGTTATAAACAACAGCAACCAAATCAACGAGAGTGACACAGTCTAGCTTAGACATTCTCGCACGCGGCTAACGCGCCTCCACTTGTGCAAAGCCTCTTCTAAGTCAGCAATTAAACTATGTATTATTATCACTGGCGCCGCCATTTAGCTCTGCGGTTCTGAAAGCGCACCTGGAGGACAACGTGGAAGCATTTAAATTTTTTTTTTTTTGTACTCAAGCGTGTGTGAGTGACAGGAAGAAAAGCTCTGACTCCCCTTGTTTGGTGTGTGTGTATCAATCTGCACACCAAAAAAAACATAATGTCTTTTTCCCCATTGTTATAAACAATATCAACTAAATCCACGATAGTGATACCGTTGATGACACAGTCTAGCTAACGCCCCTCCACTGTGCAAAGCCACTTCTAAGTCCAGCAATTAAACCATGTACTATTATCACTGGAGGACGAGGACTAGCTGAGCATGCTACACTACACACTATAGGAGGTAGCCGTGAGCTAGAACTGGTGAACATAAACACAGGTGGATCGATATCAACAGTATCGGTATGTGGTCGATCATTTTTGTCGTTTTTGTTTACAAACTCAAGAACTAAGTCCCGTGGACACAGGAGGGTTTTGGCCCGACAACGCCTGACGTATCATAAGTGATACAGAAGTCAAAACTTTAAGGGTGTCGTCACGGAAGTAAACAAGATACTGTAGTACTTTCACATTCTCTTAATATCAAATTATATTCATTATTAACTATAAATCCGTTATATTTATATAATACATGCGTGACTCTCGGCGATCACTCCAGCAGCACTGAGAGCCGACTCAGCCAAACTACCTCTAGGTAACGTTGCAATTTTCAATGACGACAACAACAACAAAAAAAACACCCCCAACGTAAGTTAAGCAAGGCCTCGCTTTTTCCAAAAATGCGTTAGCTTGATGCTAATATACATTGGCTTTGCTATTGACATGCTACTGGTTAGCATGGGCAATTTTACATGGCGATTTCAACACCTCCAAACGCGTTAATGAAGACCACAACGTTACAGTCAAACTGCTGGGGTTTAAGAAGCCCAATACTTGCAGTATTAACACGTTTTAGGGCGCAACAAGAGACTAGATCCATCCATACACTGTACACTACTGCCATCTAACGTCCTGTAACTGTAATTGCAACTTCATGATAACAACACAATATATAACAACTGGACAATATTTATTATAACCTGCTCATTTTTTATATGTTGCAAAAAAATTAAATTTTATTATCGATAACAATTAACATTTAGAAACGCACATAAAAGTATCAAAAACTGGTACCGTATCGGTCCAAATGTGAATGGCACCCATCTCTATTTGGTCCTGCTGGCTTTTTGTCAGTGTATAACGTGTTGTTTTGTCCTCCAGTGATAATGCTACTTGATAATGATGCAAAATGTAGCTTATTTGCTGCAGTATTAACACTTTTTAGGGCGCAACAAAAGACTAGATTCAGCAAAGACTGAACTGACGAGCCAACACGCCATAAACTAGGAATGTGATAATAAAATAAGATGTATCATCAATAACAATTAACATTTAAAAACGCACACAAAAGTATCAAGAACTGGTACCGTATCGGTCCAAATGTGAATGGCACCCATCCCTATTTGGTCCTGCTCGCTCTTTGTCAGTGTATAAAGTGTTGTTTTGTCCTCCAGTGATAATGCTACTTGATAATGAAGCAAAATGTAGCTTATTTGCTGCAGTGTTAACACTTTTTAGGGCGCAACAAAAGACTAGATTCAGCAAAGACTGAACTGACGAGCAAACACGCCATAAACTACACACTACTGCCTCCTAGTGTCTTGCAACTTAACGTCATACTTGCAAATGAGACTCAGGAATGTGATAATAAAATAAGATGTATCATCAATAACAATTAACATTTAAAAACGCACACAAAAGTATCAAGAACTGGTACCGTATCGGTCCAAATGTGAATGGCACCCATCCCTATTTGGTCCTGCTCGCTCTTTGTCAGTGTATAACGTGTTGTTTTTTCCTCCAGTGATAATGTTACTTAATAATGCTACTTGATAATGATGCAAAATGTAGCTTATTTGCTACAGTATTAACACTTTTTAGGGCGCAACAAAAGACTAGATTCATCAAAGACTGAACTGACGAGCCAACATAAACTACACACTACTGCCTTCTAGTGTCTTGCAACTTAACGTCATACTTGCAAATGGAGACTCAGGAATATGATAATAAAATAAGATGTATCATCAATAACAATTAACATTTACTAACACACACAAAAGTATCAATAATTATTACTGTATCGGGTCAAATGTGAATGGCACCCAACCCTATTTGGTCCCGCTGGCTCTTTGTCTGTGTATAACGTGTTGTTTTGTCCTCCAGTGATAATGATACTTGATAATGATGCAAAATGTAGCTTATTTGCTGCAGTATTAACACCTTTTAGGGCGCAACAAAAGACTAGATTCAGCAAAGACTGAACTGACGAGCCAACACGCCATAAACTAGGAATGTGATAATAAAATAAGATGTATCATCAATAACAATTAACATTTAAAAACGCTCACAAAAGTATCAAGAACTGGTACCGTATCGGTCCAAATGTGAATGGCACCCATCCCTATTTGGTCCTGCTTGCTCTTGGCGTGTTGTTTTGTCCTCCAGTGATAATAATACTTGATAATGATGCAAAATGTAGCTTATTTGCTGCAGTATTAACACTTTTTAGGGCGCAACAAAAGACTAGATTCATCAAAGACTGAACTGACGAGCCAACACGCCATAAACTACACACTACTGCCTCCTAGTGTCTTGCAACTTAACGTCATACTTGCAAATGACACTCAGGAATATGATAATAAAATAAGATGCATCATCAATAACAATTAACATTTAATAACACACAAACGTATCAATAATTATTACTGTATCGGTTCAATGTGAGTGGTACTCATCCCTATTTGGTCTTGCTAGCTCTTTGTCAGTGTAAAACATGTTGATTTGTCCTCCAGTGATAATGCTACTTGATAATGACACAAAAAGTAGCTTATTTGCTGCAATGGAGCTGCTGTTATTAACATAGAAGAGCGGCTCCACACTGTGTACGGACATACACCGTGACACCTCTATGTCTGCTAGCGTCCAGTAGGGTAAATGTCCATTCTTCTAATCGGTCCTACCTGGACTCGGACCTCGGGGAGGTTGACCTTCATGGCCAGCTCCTCGCGGCTGTACACGTCAGGGTAGTGGGACTTCTCGAAGGCGCGCTCCAACTCGTGCAGCTGGTAGGTGGTGAAGGTGGTGCGGTTGCGTCGGTGCTTCTTCTTGGGCTGCTCGTCCTGGCACGACTCCGGGGACTTGCCTTCCTCGCTGTCCGCGCTCTTCCTCAGCTCCTCCTCGCACTTGTGGCTGTACAGCTCAGCGTCTGCTCGCACACATGCAAACTCATGAACACTTTTGAAAAATGGATTTATTCTTTCATTCATTTGACTAACAAATGTCCTTTTAACACGTGTGCATTCATGCAAAAATATATATTTTTTAAATTAAAAAAAATAATGAAATAATACAAACTTCAATGTCAAATAATTGTATTCAACACAAAAATGTTGCATATATTTAATTTATATGTTATTATATGTGTTTCCATAAAAGTGATAATAAAGTTGCAAAATTATTGAATTGAAATGAGTCAAAAAGAGAACAATTATTAAGCGTCTAGAATTAACTTATGCTGTCTTTAAATTGAAGTGGAGTGGTAATTATTTATTATTATTATTTTTTTTTTTTTTTGGGGACACCTAACGGCCACAATAATTCATCAAATTAAGCTCATGGTGCAGTTCAATGACGCGGACACAATTGTTACTGGATACTTTCTATACTTTCTGTGTGTATAAGTAGCATTTCATACTTGTTTATATTGAAGAATATATCCATAAACATTTATTTCGCATGTCTAGCTTGTGTGCTATTGTGTGCTTCGCTGTTGTGTAGCTGCTATACAATAAAATACAATTACAATAAATTAGGTTTTGTATTGTGGGATGTTAGAAAAGGTTTTATCAAGTGAAATGAGTCAAAAAGACAACAATGGTCGGTGTGAAAAACACTAACCTATTTATTATTAATCGTCTGGAATGGACTTATGCTATCTTTGAATTGAAGTGGGGTGGTAAATATGTTTTTTAATAAAAAATAAAAAAAATTAGATAATACAAACTTTAATGTCAAATAATTGTGTTCAACACAAAACTGTTGTATATATTTAATTGATGTGTTATTATATGTGTATTATATGTGTTTCCATAGAAGTCGTGAGGTTACGTGAATAAAGTTGTATTTTTTTTTCAAGAAAAGTGATAATAAAGTTGCAAATTTACAAGAGCAACTGAAATGAGTGAAAAAGAGAACAATTATTAAGCGTCTAGAATTAACTTATGCTGTCTTTAAGTTGAAGTGGACTGGTAATTATTATTATTTTTTAAAATTATTATTATTTTTATTTGTTATTTTTTTGCCGACACCTACCGGCCACAATAATTCATCAAATGGTGCAGTTAGTTAAATGACGCGGACACAATTGTTACTGGATACTTTCTATACTTTGTGTGTGTATAAGAAAAATGTCATACTTGTTTATATTGAAGAATATATCCATAAACATTTATTTCGTATGTCTAGCTTGTGTGCTTTGCTGTTGTGTAGCTGCTATACAATAAAATACAATTAATTACAATAAATTAGGTTTTGTATTGTGGGATGTTAGAAAAGGTTTTATCAAGTGAAATGAGTCAAAGAGACAACAATGGTCGGTATAAAAAACACTAACCTATTTATTATTAATCGTCTGGAATGGACTTATGCTATCTTTAAGTTGAAGTGGGGTGGTAATTATTTTTTTTATTTTTTGGCGACACCTACCGGCCACAATAATTCATTAAGTTTAACTTAATCATGGTACAGTTGAATGACGCGGACACGTTTGTTACTGGATACTTTCTATACTTTGTGTGTGTACAAGTAATATTTCATGCTTGTGCATATTGAAGAATATATCCTTAAACATTTATTTCATTTGTTCAGCTTGTGTGCTATTGTGTGCTCAGCTGTTGTGTAGCTGCGAGCTCCTAGTGGCATATAGCCTACAATAAAATAAAATAAATATACAATAAAATAAAATAAAATAGGTTTTGTATTATGGGATGTTAGAAAAGG
>NC_084749.1:5487616-5512616 GCF_033978785.1 Entelurus aequoreus
CAGAACAAACTTGACTAATGAAACCCAAAGACTAGCACAAAGGCAATTAACTATGAACATGAAACAAAAACACTTACTGTGGCATGAAGCATGAACTATAGTAGACATGGGTAGTATGGATAATGTCACCAGGACGATCAACAGAAACAGGCATGATTAGTGACAGGTGCGCGAGTGCAAAGCGTGAGACAGGTGCGTGACATGAGGACAGGTGAAAACTAATGGGTAGTCATGGAAACAAAAACAATGGAGCGTAACTAAACAAAACAAAACTTGACTAAAACAAAACTTGATCACACAGACATGACAATATCAACCGATACCGATATATACAGTCGTGGAATTAACACATTATTATGCCTAATTTGGACAACCAGGTATGGTGAAGATAAGGTCCTTTTTAAAAATAATAATAAAATAAAATAAGATAAATAAATTCAAAACATTTTCTTGAATACAAAAGAAGGTAAAACAATATAAAAACTAGGGATGTCCGATAATATCGGCCTGCTGATATTATCGGCCGATAAATGCGTTAAAATTTAATATCGGAAATTATCGGTATCGGTTTTTTTTATTATCTGTATCGGTTTTTTTGTTTTTTGTTTTTTTTATTAAATCAACATAAAAAACACAAGATACACTTACAATTAGTGCACCAACCCAAAAAACCTCCCTCCCCCATTTCTTTCTGTTATCAATATTCTGCTTCCTACATTATATATCAATATATATCAATACAGTCTGCAAGGGATACAGTCCGTAAGCACACATGATTGTGCGTGCTGCTGCTCCACTAATAGTACTAACCTTTAACACTTCATTTTACTCATTTTCATTCATTACTAGTTTCTATGTAACTGTTTTTATATTGTTTTACTTTCTTTTGTATTTAAGAAAATGTTTTTAATTTATTTATCTTATTTTATTTTTAAAAAAAAGACCTTATCTTCACCATACCAAAATTTTTTTTTTTTTAAAAAAAAGAAGTTTTAAAATTTTTTTTTTTTTTTTTTTTTTTTTGTCCTGTCCAGCTTCTCAGGCAAATCATATAGTTGATGTAGATGCAGTGTTTCCCACACATTCATTTATTTGTGGCGGCCCGCCACGAAAGAATTACATCCGCCACAAATAAAAATTGAATTTTTTTTTTTTTTGTCCTCTCCAGCTTCTCAGGCAAATCATATAGTTGATGTAGATGCCCATATCGGCTGTTCAGATTTACTTTACAAAAGAGAAGTGTAGGATACTTCTCTTGTTGCCTTATTTGTATTTGACTTTATTAAATGTATTTCTATTAGAAACACAACATGTGTATATAACAAAGGGTGCAAAGTCTGCAGGCAGTAGGAAACACATGGTTAAGTGTAGGGAGTAAAACTGATGGCAGTCTAAAGTTCAAGATTTTTGGAGCTCTTTGTTCAGTGGATCAGATGTTTGATGAAGCTCTGTGTCTATCTACCACCACTACTGTTTTCTGTTTATTTGTTACTGACTGTGGCAGGACACCTCTGCCTCTGTTTCACTTTATGTTGCTGGTAAATAATATGCTTGTAGTAGTAGGCTAAAGTTACATTATTTAGTATGCACTAATTAAAGGGGCAGAGCTTTAAGAGACATTTTAGCTTTTACATTTTATAAGATATATTTTTTGTAAGAACCGCAATTAATAAATATATTTCAGTGAATAACTTATTGTTCAAATCTGTATATAAATATGTACATAAAGTGTTGTAATTATATTGTAAAATGGATGGACGTTTAAAACAAAACTGTTATTATTAATTAGTAAGTATACATTTTTTGAGCCTTTTTAGAGAAAATCATATCATTGTAGTAAATTATGCAAATTACTCGATGATGTCATGGTGACCACGCCCATAGCCACGCCCCCACCGCCACAGGTATCTTGGCAGTTTATGGGAAACACTGCTATTCAATTGAATATAAGTTGAAAAGGATTTGTTGTATTCTCTTTTTATTGACCATTTACACAACGTGACAACTTCCCTGCTTTTGGCTTTTGTACATTCATGACGTCATTTACCTCTGCCGTCACAGAAAAGTTTGGATGCAAGCTGAATTTGAACCCTGGCCGTCATTCCTCACGAGTACATATGCTTTATTTGTGGAAAGGATGACTTGCGGCGTCAGAGCATCGAGACATGAATCGATTAACGTGGACTTAAACAAGTTGAAAAACTTATTGGGGTGTTACCATTTAGTGGTCAATTGTACGGAATATGTACTGTGCTGTGCAATCTACTAATAAAAGCTTCAATCAATCAAACATGACGGAGCACCTGCCAGAGCACGCACGTGGAAATAGCTTGAGATTAAATATGCACGTAACAGAATGACGACCGCTACGTTCTAATCTGTGCACAAGAGAAGAGAAGATTAGGGGGAATTCCACGAGGAGACAGGATTGTGTGTGTGTGTGTGTGTGTGTGTGTGTGTGTGTGTGTGTGTGTGTGTACCATCTTGTTCTGTGATTTAGTTCTCAATCTCAGCCTGCACAGCTCACTTCATGCAACATGTATAATCAGCTGACACACACACACACACACACACACACACACACACACACACACACACACACACACACACACACACACACACACACACACACACACACACACACACACACACACACACACACACACACACACACACACACACACACACACACACACACACACACACACACACACACACACTTATTGTTGTATTTCTGACCTTCTTGAGACCGCCGTAAAAAAACTCCCTCTTTAGGACCAGCCTTTCTAGATATATAAAGAAGTGTATTTACAACATTAATAATATATAAATACTATGCACATATAAAAAAGGTAAGCTTTTAGTAATTTTTTTCTTTTTGTTGAATTGTTTGTTTATAAATGGCTTTTAATCTTCATTATTTACTTCAAGTTACCACAGTATGTCTATCTATTTTTTCTATTAATTTTGGCCAAAGGGGGCGCATTTCAATTTCTTACACACACTTGTTATTTCATATGTTGGCCAGAGGGGGAGCACTTTTAAAAGCGACACACAGTCAGTGTGAAAAATGCCTCCTTTTTGGGACCACCCTCATTTTGATAGATGTCACCACAAATGAGACATTGTCTATTAGATGCAATGTTATTGATTTGTTCACACCTCCTCATATGGAAGATACTTTTCCTTCTTCATGTCTCAACACTGTATACACACACACACACACACACTCTTGTACTTGTTACATTCTTGACACCTGAGAAAAATGCCTCCCTCTTTAGGACCAGCCTTTCTAGATATATAAAGAAGTGTATTTACAACATTAATAATACATACATACTATGCAAATATAAAAAAGCTTGTTGTGAAAAATGAGTTGGGATTTCACAAAAAAAAGGTCACAATTTCTGGCATTTGTTATAATAAAAGTCGTCATTTTACTCAACGCAAGTCAAAATTTGACAAGAAAAAGTGAACATTTGTGCAATGTTATGATAAAAGTTGAGACTTTACTCAATAACAGTCGCAATTTTACAAGAAAAGATGAACATTTTGGCAATTTTATGAAAAGAGTCGTCATTTTACTCGACAAAAGTCACAATTTTATAAGAAAACTTTACATTTTGGCAACATTTTAATAATAATCAACAATTTTACTTGGCAAAATGATGACAAAAGTCATAATTTTACTCAAAAATGTTTACTATTTTACAAGAACAACAAAATGAAATGGCAATATTGTGATAAAAGTCAGAATTGTATATGACAAATGTCACCATTTTGCATTAAAAATAATTTGACATTAAAAAGACATGATTTTACATTAAAAAGTAATAATTTTACAAGAATATATTGCAATAGGACAGAAGCAGAAAGAATATGAGATTCTAGTTCATTTATTTTTTGTTTGTAATTGGTTTTTAGTCTTCATTATTTACTTCAAGTTATTACAGTATGTCTCTATATACATATTTATTTATTATTTTTTAATTAATTTTGGCCAAAGGGGGCGCATTTCAATGTCTTACACACCCTTGTTATTTCATATGTTGACCAGAGGGGGAGCACTTTTAAAAGCGACACACAGTCAATGTGAAAAATGCCTCCTTTTTGGGACCACCCTCATTTTGATAGATGTCACCACAAATGAGACATTGTCTATTAGATGCAATGTTATTGATTTGTTCACACCTCCTCATATGGAAGATACTTTTCCTTCTTCATGTCTCAAGAAGGCTAGAAATACAAGAACACACACACACACACACACACACACACACACACACACACACACACACACACACACACACACACACACACACACACACACACACACACACACACAATAAACAGAGGAATGCTTAATCATTTTTTTACTACAATGTTATTTTATACATTTATTTTCAATGAAATGATTTATTTTTTAAATATCTGCCTATTTCTGTGAGTATTCTTTTATTTGACTGTAAACCTGCTGGTGAACTTGGTGTGTCGTCATATCAGATAAAAATTATATTTTAATTAACAACTAAATCTATACACTTTTTTCCAATAAATGAGATTCATGGCAAAATATTTGAAGTATCGATGTGAATATTTTTTATTTTATTGTTTGACCTGTTGCTGAACTTTATGTGTCATAAAATACAATTTAAACAAACTGACAAATAAATGTATATTTTTTTTAGATAAATTATATATATTTTTTGAATATTTTTATTTGAACTTTGTGTCATATAAAATACAATTGAATAAACTTCTATATAATAAACAATTTTATATATATAAGTATATATATGTATATATATACTGTATATATATATATATATATATATATATATATATATATATATATATATATATATATATATATATATATATATATATATATTAAATGTATTTTATTAACTGTATGAACCACTGATATACTGTATGTATACACAAATATATATACAGTATACATATATACATACATAACATATATACACACATACATTCAGTACACATACACGCACACACATATCCATCCATTTTCTACCGCTTGTCCCTTATGAAGTCGCGGAGGATGCACACACATATTACATACATATATATATACACGAACACATATATATACACATACATACATATATACACAGGTAGCATTCGTCGAGTAATAAAGTATTTATCGCTGAGGTGTACACCTATAAAATTTGCTAAAAAGATAGCCTACTAGCGTTAGCATGCTAACCGGTAGCATTCGTCGAGTAATAAAATATTTGACGCTGAAGTGTATAACTGCAAAATTTGCTAAAAAAAAGATAGCCTACTAGCATTAGCATGCTAACAGGTAGCATTTGTCAAGTAACAAAATATTTGGCTCTGAGGTGTATACCTCTAAAATCTGCGACAAAAACTAGCCTTCTAGCGTTAGCATGCTAACAGGTATCCTTCGTCAAGTAACAAAATATTTGACCCTGAGGTGTACACCTCTAAAATCTGCGACAAAAACTAGCCTACTAGCGTCAGCATGCTAACAGGTATCATTCGTCAAGTAACACAATATTTGACCCTGAGGTGTACACCTCTAAAATCTGCGACAAAAACTAGCCTACTAGCGTTAGCATGCTAACAGGTATCATTCGTCAAGTAACAAAATATTTGACCCTGAGGTGTATACCTCTAAAATCTGCGACAAAAACTAGCCTACTAGCGTTAGCATGCTAACCGGTAGCATTCGTCGAGTAATAAAATATTTGACGCTGAAGTGTATAACTGCAAAATTTGCTAAAAAAAAGATAGCCTACTAGCATTAGCATGCTAACAAGTAGCATTTGTCAAGTAATAAAATATTTGGCTCTGAGGTGTACACCTCTAAAATCTGCGACAAAAACTAGCCTTCTAGCGTTAGCATGCTAACAGGTATCCTTCGTCAAGTAACAAAATATTTGACCCTGAGGTGTATACCTCTAAAATCTGCGACAAAAACTAGCCTACTAGCGTTAGCATGCTAACAGGTATCATTCGTCAAGTAACAAAATATTTGACCCTGAGGTGTACACCTCTAAAATCTGCGACAAAAACTAGCCTACTAGCGTTAGCATGCTAACAGGTATCATTCGTCAAGTAACAAAATATTTGACCCTGAGGTGTACACCTCTAAAATCTGCGACAAAAACTAGCCTACTAGCGTTAGCATGCTAACAGGTATCATTCGTCAAGTAACAAAATATTTGACCCTGAGGTGTACACCTCTAAAATCTGCGACAAAAACTAGCCTACTAGCGTTAGCATGCTAACAGGTATCATTCGTCAAGTAACAAAATATTTGACCCTGAGGTGTACACCTCTAAAATCTGCGACAAAAACTAGCCTACTAGCGTTAGCATGCTAACAGGTATCATTCGTCAAGTAACAAAATATTTGACCCTGAGGTGTATACCTCTAAAATCTGCGACAAAAACTAGCCTACTAGCGTTAGCATGCTAACCGGTAGCATTCGTCGAGTAATAAAATATTTGACGCTGAAGTGTATAACTGCAAAATTTGCTAAAAAAAAGATAGCCTACTAGCATTAGCATGCTAACAGGTAGCATTTGTCAAGTAACAAAATATTTGGCTCTGAGGTGTACACCTCTAAAATCTGCGACAAAAACTAGCCTTCTAGCGTTAGCATGCTAACAGGTATCATTCGTCAAGTAACAAAATATTTGACCCTGAGGTGTATACCTCTAAAATCTGTGACAAAAACTAGCCTACTAGCGTTAGCATGCTAACAGGTATCATTCGTCAAGTAACACAATATTTGACCCTGAGGTGTACACCTCTAAAATCTGCGACAAAAACTAGCCTACTAGCGTTAGCATGCTAACAGGTATCATTCGTCAAGTAACAAAATATTTGACCCTGAGGTGTATACCTCTAAAATCTGCGACAAAAACTAGCCTACTAGCGTTAGCATGCTAACCGGTAGCATTCGTCGAGTAATAAAATATTTGACGCTGAAGTGTATAACTGCAAAATTTGCTAAAAAAAAGATAGCCTACTAGCATTAGCATGCTAACAGGTAGCATTTGTCAAGTAACAAAATATTTGGCTCTGAGGTGTACACCTCTAAAATCTGCGACAAAAACTAGCCTTCTAGCGTTAGCATGCTAACAGGTATCCTTCGTCAAGTAACAAAATATTTGACCCTGAGGTGTATACCTCTAAAATCTGCGACAAAAACTAGCCTACTAGCGTTAGCATGCTAACAGGTATCATTCGTCAAGTAACAAAATATTTGACCCTGAGGTGTACACCTCTAAAATCTGCGACAAAAACTAGCCTACTAGCGTTAGCATGCTAACAGGTATCATTCGTCAAGTAACAAAATATTTGACCCTGAGGTGTACACCTCTAAAATCTGCGACAAAAACTAGCCTACTAGCGTTAGCATGCTAACAGGTATCATTCGTCAAGTAACAAAATATTTGACCCTGAGGTGTATACCTCTAAAATCTGCGACAAAAACTAGCCTACTAGCGTTAGCATGCTAACCGGTAGCATTCGTCGAGTAATAAAATATTTGACGCTGAAGTGTATAACTGCAAAATTTGCTAAAAAAAAGATAGCCTACTAGCATTAGCATGCTAACAGGTAGCATTTGTCAAGTAACAAAATATTTGGCTCTGAGGTGTACACCTCTAAAATCTGCGACAAAAACTAGCCTTCTAGCGTTAGCATGCTAACAGGTATCATTCGTCAAGTAACAAAATATTTGACCCTGAGGTGTATACCTCTAAAATCTGTGACAAAAACTAGCCTACTAGCGTTAGCATGCTAACAGGTATCATTCGTCAAGTAACAAAATATTTGACCCTGAGGTGTACACCTCTAAAATCTGCGACAAAAACTAGCCTACTAGCGTTAGCATGCTAACAGGTATCATTCGTCAAGTAACAAAATAATTGACGCTGAGGTGTATACCAATAAAATTTGCTAAAAAAAGATAGCCTACTAGGTTTAGCATGCTAACAGGTAGCATTTATCGAGTGTTAAAATATTTGACACAGAGATGCATACCTAAAAAATTTGCAAAAAAAGATAGCCTGCTAGTGTTAGCATGCTAATAAATAGTATTCGTCAAGTAACAAAATATTTGACGCTAAGGTTTATACCTCTAAAATTTGGGACAAAAGCTAGCCTACTAGCGTTAGCATGCTAACAGGTAGCATTAGTCAAGTAACAAAATATTTGACAATGAGGTGTACACCTATAAAATTAGCTAAAAAAAGCTAGCCCACTAGCATTTGCATGCTAACAGTTAGCATTCGTCAAGTAAGAAACTATTTGCTGCTAAGGTGTACACCTATAAAATGTGCTAAAAAAGCTAGACTACTAGGGTTAGCATGCTAACAAGTAGCATTCGTCAAGTAATATTTGCCGCTAAGGTGTACTGCTGTAAAATGTGCAAAAAGAAGTTATGATGCTAATCTCAGAATGCTAAAAAAGGGCCCTGAGAAATGAGAGTTGGTGGTGAGGGTGAGTCCACTGCACTGATACATGAGAGTTGGTGGTGAGGGTGTATGCTCTGCACTGAGACATGAGAGTTGGTGGTGAGGGTGAGTCCACTGCACTGATACATGAGAGTTGGTGGTGAGGGTGTATGAGACATGAGAGTTGGTGGTGAGGGTGTATGAGACATGAGAGTTGGTAGTGAGGGTGTATGAGAAATGAGAGTTGGTGGTGAGGGTGTATGAGACATGAGAGTTGGTGGTGAGGGTGTATGAGACATGAGAGTTGGTGGTGAGGGTGTATGAGAAATGAGAGTTGGTGGTGAGGGTGTATGAGACATGAGAGTTGGTGGTGAGGGTGTATGAGACATGAGAGTTGGTGGTGAGGGTGCATGAGACATGAGAGTTGGTGGTGAGGGTGTATGAGACATGAGAGTTGGTGGTGAGGGTGTATGAGACATGAGAGTTGGTGGTGAGGGTGTATGAGACATGAGAGTTGGTGGTGAGGGTGCATGAGACATGAGAGTTGGTGGTGAGGGTGTATGAGACATGAGAGTTGGTGGTGAGGGTGTATGAGACATGAAAGTTGGTGGTGAGGGTGTATGAGAAATGAGAGTTGGTGGTGAGGGTGTATGAGACATGAGAGTTGGTGGTGAGGGTGTATGAGACATGAGAGTTGGTGGTGAGGGTGCATGAGACATGAGAGTTGGTGGTGAGGGTGTATGAGACATGAGAGTTGGTGGTGAGGGTGTATGAGACATGAGAGTTGGTGGTGAGGGTGTATGAGAAATGAGAGTTGGTGGTGAGGGTGTATGAGACATGAGAGTTGGTGGTGAGGGTGTATGAGACATGAGAGTTGGTGGTGAGGGTGCATGAGACATGAGAGTTGGTGGTGAGGGTGTATGAGACATGAGAGTTGGTGGTGAGGGTGTATGAGACATGAGAGTTGGTGGTGAGGGTGTATGAGACATGAGAGTTGGTGGTGAGGGTGTATGAGACATGAGAGTTGGTGGTGAGGGTGTATGAGACATGAGAGTTGGTGGTGAGGGTGTATGAGACATGAGAGTTGGTGGTGAGGGTGTATGAGACATGAGAGTTGGTGGTGAGGGTGTATGAGACATGAGAGTTGGTGGTGAGGGTGTATGCTCTGCACTCACCCTGATATTGCTGCTGCTGCTCGGAGTCGTCATCTGCCAGGGCGCCAAGATGGCCGCTGTAGGACGGGTGTTGCTTGCCGGCCTCCGCCAAGGCCTCCATGCTGACCTTGTGAGGCCCGGGGCCCAGCAGGGAGTCCTGGTCCTTGCTGAAGCCCAGGATGACGTCGATGCTGTGGACGTGGCCCCCCACCGTCACCGTGCCTCCACCCTTGGCCAGGTCGTGGAAGTGGCTGGGTGAGAGGTCGTCCACCATGCTCATGGTGTCCAGGGATAGATGCATCCTCACCTGCAGCCACAGAGGGAGGAGGGAGGAGGGAGGAGAGAGGAGGGAGGAGGTCTTCATTGACAGATAGGAGGTCACAGATCACCTCCTTAAAGCCACTTAGGTGGTGTGGCCCCTCACATCACATTCTAGATGGTGATGAAAGGGCGCACACACCCAAGACTGACCTTTAGGTGCAAATCAAACCTTTATGGGTCTCCTTTATTCATGCTGAGCATACACCATGTACAGTATATACACTATGTACAGCATGTACACTATATACACTATATACAGCATGTACACTATATACAGAATGTACAGTATATACTGCATGTACACTATGTACACTATATACACTACATACAGCATGTACATTATATACACTATATACAGCATGTACACTATATACAGAATGTACAGTATATACTGCATGTACACTATGTACACTATATACACTACATACAGCATGTACATTATATACACTATATACAGCATGTACACTATATACAGAATGTACAGTATATACTGCATGTACACTATGTACACTATATACACTACATACAGCATGTACATTATATACACTATATACAGCATGTACATTATGTACACTATATACATTATGTACACTATATACACTATGTACAGCATGTACAGTATATACACTAAATAAACTATGTACAGCATGTACACTATATAAACTATGTACAGTATATACAGTATGTGTGCTCCAGCACAATCAGAGTTAATAATGGATTAGAATTATATAGTTCTGTCAATTATGATAATACACATTATTTACTTTTTGATTACAGACTTATTGATTTTTTTCAAGCAAAACCTAATCTCACTTTTTTTTTTGCATTCATCTATTATATTGTATACACACACACACACATTTTTATATACACGTATACAGTATATACACACATATATATATACACACACACATACATATATATATATATATATATATATATATATATATATATATATATATATATATATATATATATATATATATACACAAATATACATATATATGTTCATACACACACATTCATTTATACACATACTATAAAGATACACACATACTATATATATATACATACTATCAGTGTGTGAATGTGTGAATGTGGAAAATAGTGTCAAAGCGCTTTGAGTTCCTTAAAAAAAGATAGAAAAGCGCTATACAAGTACGACCCATTTTTACCATATACATACATATACTATGTGTAAATACATATGCTCTATAAATACACACACACATATATACATGTATATACACACACATATATGTTGACATACACAGGTATACATATACGCATACATATATACACACATATACATACATGTAGGATGTCGTTGTGGCTTGTGCAGCCCTTTGAGACACTTGTGATTTAGGGCTATATAAATAAACTTTGAAATATATATATATATAAATAAAAATATATATACAGTAAATATATCTATATACATATACATACATACATACAAATATACACACATAGATACATATATACATGCACATACATATACACATGTATACACATACACGGACATACATATACACACACACATATATATATATATATATATATATATATATATATATATATATATATATATATATATATATATATATATATATATATATATATATATATATATATATACACACAGTATATATACACACGCACACACATACAAATATACATATACATATATACAGTATATACGTATAATGTATATAAGTATACATAGTAGTGTTTATTATGTATCTCACATGTGCTGGTCTGGCCACAAAATTCCTTGAATCCTTGGTTATTATTATTTATTATTTACTTTTTTTTTGTTATTTGCTTATTTGTTGTATGCAGCTTTACATACTTAATATATATTTTTTGTATTAATAAAATATCAATTTACTAAGTTTTACTCAATGAATTTATACAAAACATTACAATGTTTTTTGTATACTTACCCATTTTTATGTGCTACCTTCTTGCTTCATATAGATTTTATTTGCATATTTACCCCTTTTTAACATGTGACTTTCTTGCTTTATATATATTTTATTTGCATATTTACCCCTTTTTAACATGTGACTCTCTTGCTTTATATATATTTTATTTGCATATTTACCCCTTTTTAACATGTGACTTTCTTGCTTTATATATATTGTATTTGCATATTTACCCCTTTTTTAACATGTGACTTTCCTGCTTCATAAATATTTTATTTGCATATTTACTCCTTTTTAACATGTGACTTTCTTGCTTTATATATTTTTTATTTGCATATTTACCCCTTTTAAACATGTGACTTTCTTGCTTTATATATATTGTATTTGCATATTTACCCCTTTTTTAACATGTGACTTTCCTGCTTCATAAATATTTTATTTGCATATTTACTCCTTTTTAACATGTGACTTTCTTGCTTTATATATTTTTTATTTGCATATTTACCCCTTTTTAACATGTGACTTTCCTGCTTCATGAATATTTTATTTGCATATTTACTCCTTTTTAACATGTGACTTTTTTGCTTTATATATTTTTTATTTGCATATTTACCCCTTTTTAACATGTGACTTTCCTGCTTTATATATATTTTATTTGCATATTTACCCCTTTTTAACATGTGACTCTCTTGCTTTATATATTTTTTATTTGCATATTTACCCCTTTTTAACATGTGACTTTCCTGCTTCATATACTTAAATATATTTTCTTGAAACCGTTTTTTTTTTTATTGTTAATTAATTAAAGTGTAAATCCACGTATTCATACAAATTTAAATATTACCTGTTACTTTTGTTTATTTACTTTTTAGTTTTCTTAACCACGTATCTAATGAACACAATTTAAATTTTTTCCACGACTCATTCGGTTTAAACTTCATGTTTTAGTTTTTTTTTTCTTGTGATTTGGCAAAACGAGGACTGTAAACATATTTCAGTGTACTGTTTATTTATTAGTCATGTTTAGGAGCAAGAAAATACATGGAACGAAAATATATTAAAATATGTTTGAAATAAATGGTGTAATAGTGAATTATTTATTTATGTAACTACTGTATGTATATACAGCATATATATATGTATGTGTATATATATATATATATATATATATATATATATATATATACATATATATATATATATATATATATATATATATATATATATATATATATATATATATATATATATATATATATATATATATATATATATATATAGTAGAGTTTTCTGTAGTTCATCCGTTATACAGTGCTCAATACCGGAGTAGAGCGGGATATAGGTTAGGTTGTAGGGATGTCCTACCTGCTGCTAGAAGTGAAGGTGTAGATCAGCAGAAGAAGTTCCTGATGCTCCTCACCGCGTCCACAGTACTCTCTCACCCTCACCCTCACCCTCACTCGGCCGCCTCTGCTTCCAATACATGCCCTTCTTGGGAAAATGTAGAAAAAAAAGTATATAATCAGCAAAAAAAACTAAAGTCCGGACACACGCTCTTGAATGAAGTGAAGTTTGGGAGTGCGGGGAGGAAAAGAGGCGATGGCGAGGAGGAGGAGGAGGAGGTGCAACAGGAGGATTAGCAGGACTTCTTAATTGGAGTCCTTCCCCTTTAAGAGTGATTGGCAGCTGTTTTCTGCTCAGCTAATTGTATTAAATGTCAATTTCATTCACGGCCCCGGGAGGAGGTCTCGGCTAATGACGCTCCAAATAAGACTTTTGTTTTTCCCCCACAAAAGATGAGCCGCAAAGTTTACGCTCGGAACCACCAAGACTTGATAGTGTGAAGCGGCGGGGGGAAAGAAACGTTGACATTACAACACTTGAAGTGTTACAGCTGGCTATTTATGTAAGTGTATAAGAATGTATAACTACTCATATTCAATTCAACTTTGATGTGTCCAAAGTGCGGCCCGGGAGACATTTGTGGTCACTTTGGAGAAATACTTGTCCACCTTGTTCACATCTCCCCAAACTTGTTCCATGTGTTTGTGATACAAACATGTTTTGTCTAACTATTATAGTTCCTAAATTATTAACTTTATATGTTATTAACGTGTAATTATTCATAACTAACACCCACCTTGTTCACATCTCCCCAAACTTGTTTTGTCAATCTATTATAGTTCCTAAATTATTAACTTTATATGTTATTAACGTGTAATTATTCATAACTAACACCCACCTTGTTCACATCTCCCCAAACTTGTTTTGTCTATCTATTATAGTTCCTAAATTATTAACTTTATATGTTATTAATGTGTAATTATTCATAACTAACACCCACCTTGTTCAAATCTCCCCAAACTTGTTCCATGTGTTTGTGCTACAAACATGTTTTGTCTATCTATTATAGTTCTTAAGTTATTAACTTTATATGTTATTAATGTGTAATTATTCATAACTAACACCCACCTTGTTCACATCTCCCCAAACTTGTTTTGTCAATCTATTATAGTTCCTAAATTATTAACTTTATATGTTATTAATGTGAAATTATTCATAACTAACACCCACCTTGTTCACATCTCCCCAAACTTGTTTTGTCAATCTATTATAGTTCCTAAATTATTAACTTTATATGTTATTAACGTGTAATTATTCATAACTAACACCCACCTTGTTCACATCTCCCCAAACTTGTTTTGTCTATCTATTATAGTTCTTAAGTTATTAACTTTATATGTTATTAACGTGTAATTAATGTGTAATTATTCATAACTAGCCCCCCACCTTGTTCACATCTCCCCAAACTTGTTTTGTCAATCTATTATAGTTCCTAAATTATTAACTTTATATGTTATTAACGTGTAATTATTCATAACTAACACCCACCTTGTTCACATCTCCCCAAACTTGTTTTGTCTATCTATTATAGTTCTTAAGTTATTAACTTTATATGTTATTAACGTGTAATTAATGTGTAATTATTCATAACTAGCCCCCCACCTTGTTCACATCTCCCCAAACTTGTTTTGTCAATATATTATAGTTCCTAAATTATTAACTTTATATGTTATTAACGTGTAATTATTCATAACTAACACCCACCTTGTTCACATCTCCCCAAACTTGTTCTGTCTAACTATTATAGTTTTTAATTGCACATTTTTTTTGGTCTATTATCGTTTTTCATAATTATTAGTTTTAAAGTGATTAAAGTTTCATGTTTTTTTTAATGTCATTAATAAGTAAATAATGTGTTAATAATCATAACAAGTATGTCCAAATCTCCCCAAACTTGTCCCACTTGTTTGTGCTGCAAATATTTGTGGCCTAACCTTTATAGTAACTACGTCAAATTGGTCGAATTATTATAGTTTTTAAGCAATTAACATGTTTTTTTTTAAGTTAATAATGTGTTATAATTCATAACCCATCTAGGTCAAAATCTCCCAAAACAATTGTGCTACAAACATTTTTGGTCCAATTATTATAGTTGATGTTATTAATGGTTTTTATGTCAATAAAGTGTAATTGACGTGTTATTAATCATAACTAGTCATAACTCATCATAACACAATGTTTTGTCTTTGCTAATTTACACAAGATTTTTACAGCGTTCCTACAAAATTTAAAAAATATATAAAAAATATACCAAAGTAGCCCCTTTCATCTTTAAAAATAAAATAAAAGTTTGGGCACCTTCGGTTTATATAATGCATGTCATTTAATTGAATATAAAGAGAGCAGGCTTATAATAGCACCTAATAACAAATAGCTTTGTGTTTAAATACATACATATACTTTTTTTACAGCCTTTTTACCAAATTAAAACGTACATAAAAATATATATTTAAATAGCCCCTCATTTCTTTTTCTTTTCAAAACTTTATGTAAACTCGCAAAATGAAAATAACAGGCTGTTTGTTTTTGCTAATAACAATAACACAATGTTTTGTCTTTGCTAATTTACACGAGATTTTTACAGCCTTCTTAAAAATTTTTAAAAAATAAACCAAAGTAGCCCCTCTCTTTAATATTTTTTCAAAATAAAAGTTTGGGCACCTTCGGTTTATATAATGCATGTAATTTAATTGAAAATAAAGAGAGCAGGCTTATAATAGTACCTAATAACAAATAGCTGTGTGTTTAAATACATACATATACTTCTTTTACAGCCTTTTTACCAAATTAAAACGTATATAAAAATATATATTTAAATAGCCCCTCATTTAAAAAAAAAAAAATTTCAAAACAACTTTATGTACACAATGTTTTGTCTTTGCTAATTTACACATGAGATTTTTACAGCCTTCATACAAAATTTAAAAAAAATATAAAAAAATATACCAAAGTAGCCCCTCTCTTTAATATTTTTCAAAATAAAAGTTTGGGCACCCTGGGTTTATATAATGCATGTAATTTAATTGAATATAAAGAGAGCAGGCTTATAATAGTACCTAATAACAAATAGCTGTGTGTTTAAATACATACATATACTTCTTTTACAGCCTTTTTACCAAATTAAAACGTATATAAAAATATATATTTAAATAGCCCCTCATTTCTTTTTTTTTCAAAACAACTTTATGTAAACTCGCAATATGACAATAACAGGCTGTTTGTCCTTGCTGATAACAATAACACAATGTTTTGTCTTTGCTAATTTACACGAGATTTTTACAGCCTTCTTAAAAAAATCTAAAAATATACCAAAGTAGCCCCTCTCCTTAATATTTTTCAAAATAAAAGTTTGGGCACCTTCGGTTTATATAATGCATATCATTTAATTGAATATAAAGAAAGCAGGCTTATAATAGTACCTAATAACAAATAGCTGTGTGTTTAAATACATACATATACTTCTTTTACAGCCTTTTTACCAAATTAAAACGTATATAAAAATATATATTTAAATAGCCCCTCATTTCTTTTTTTTCAAAACAACTTTATGTACACTCGCAAAATGAAAATAACAGGCTGTTTGTCCTTGCTAATAACAATAACACAATGTTTTGTCTTTGCTAATTTACACGAGATTTTTACAGCCTTCTTAAAAAAATTAAAAAATATACCAAAGTAGCCCCTCGCTTTAATATTTTTCAAAATAAAAGTTTGGGCACCCTGGGTTTATATAATGCATGTAATTTAATTGAATATAAAGAGAGCAGGCTTATAATAGTACCTAATAACAAATAGCTGTGTATTTAAATACATACATATACTTCTTTTACAGCCTTTTTACCAAATTAAAACGTACATAAAAATATATATTTAAATAGCCCCTCATTTCTTTTTCTTTTTTTTCCAAAACTTTATGTAAACTCGCAAAATGAAAATAACAGGCTGTTTGTTTTTGCTAATAACAATAACACAATGTTTTGTCTTTGCTAATTTACACGAGATTTTTACAGCCTTCTTAAATTTTTTTTTAAATATACCAAAGTAACCCCTCTCTTTAATATTTTTTCAAAATAAAAGTTTGGGCACCTTCGGTTTATATAATGCATGTAATTTAATTGAATATAAAGAGAGCAGGCTTATAATAGTACCTAATAACAAATAGCTGTGTGTTTAAATACATACATATACTTCTTTTACAGCCTTTTTACCAAATTAAAACGTATATAAAAATATATATTTAAATAGCCCCTCATTTAAAAAAAAAAAAATTCAAAGTAACTTTATGTACACTCGCAGTATGACAATAACAGGCTAAATGCTAATAATAATAATCAATAACACTTAGCTTGGTCTTTAAATACACAGGTGAAACTCACAAAAAGTGAATATTGTGCAAAAGTTCATGTCGGCAATTCCACTTCAAACGTGAAATGAATATGTGATATAAACTCATGACATGCAAAGTTAGGAATGTCAAGCCTTTTTTATATATTTGATATCATTTTGATGATCATGGCTTACAGTTTTTGAAAACCTCTTAATTTTCTAGGATTTTCAATTCAAGGTTTTCATAAACTGTGAGCCATAATCGTCCAAATGATTTCAAAATAAAGCTTGAACTATCTCGAGTTTCATGTAGACATGAGCTCATGTAAATAGACTTGCTGGAATAAACAAAGCTTTGCACAATATTGTAATTGTTTAGGTCGCGCATGTACAATATACATGTTTTTAAAATAAAAAAGTTTGGACACCGCCAATCTGTCTGTCTGTAATTTGAATAAATAAGATCAAATAAATGTAATAATTTATTTAATTAAAAAACTTGTCTTTGGAATATTTAAACACAATTTTTCCAGCCTTCTTACAAAACAACAAATGTATCAAAGTAGTTCTTTTAGAGTGAGTAAAGAGCGATTTTGACACAGATAAAACATTTTTACATTAATTTCGGGATGGGCGAGTGTGACAGAAAAAAATGGAGAACTAGCTCTGCATGCACTATAAAATGTTGCTATGTCTACTGTTGTTTGTAATCTACTTATTACTACAACAACTGTTCTGTTGCAGCAGGCGGCAAATATTGTTTAAAAAATAAATGAATACATTTAAAAATAAATAAATAAATAAATAAATAAAACAAATACAATTAACAAATAATAAAATCAATGAACAAAAATGATATTGTTTTAAGCTAACCCTGTTGTTATTTAATGCCATAGCAACAGTGCACGCATTTCTCCCACAGGCCATTGCATACTGATTTGGTCTGTAACGGCACGGTGTGTGTGTGTGTGTGTGTGTGTGTGTGTTAGACTCGAGAAGGGGCGGCCACAGAGTTGGAGGCTGATGCCAGCTTAGTGTCCTAGAAATCAGCCGTGACTCTAAAGACACTAAAGAGATTTCCTGTGACCTTCAACATTTCTAAAGATAAAGACAGGAACATTTCCTACATCTTTGTCGTTAAAAAAATACAAAAAACAACGTTATTATTAAGCCACCCCGATCAATAATGAAATTAAATGTTTAAATAATAAATTATTTCATGAATAAAATGTTTATCTGCACTTCGCCTGCCGTCTCTGCATCATGGGGTCAAGACCAGCACTACCTTGGCACGTTCCGAACTATGCTACACTGGAACCTAACATCATCAGGGAGTCCCGATCTAACGGATATAGAAGCCTTGAGTAATGACCGATACTGATCTGATACGATATCAGCAGGAATCGCACATATTGTTATCATTTTGTATTATGGGATGTTAGAAAAGGTTTGATTAAGTGAAGTGAAGTTAAAGTAGTAATGATAGTCACACACACACTAGGTGTGGTGAAATTATTCTCTGCATTTGACCCATCCCCTTGTTCACCCCCTGGGAGGTGAGGGGAGCAGTGAGCAGCAGCGGTGGCCGCGCCCGGGAATCATTTTTGGTGATTTAACCCCCAATTCCAAGCCTTGATGCTGAGTGCCAGGCAGGGAGGTAATGGCTCCCATTTTTATAGTCTTTGGTATGACTCGGCCGGGGTTTGAACTCACAACCTACCCATCTCGGGGTGGACACTCTAACCACTAGGCCACTGTAGAATTTACATCAGTTGGTTTTTTTTTACTGCAAACAAAAAAACTGCAATTTACCAGTGAAGTTAATCAAAAAAACTAAAAACTAAATCTATTCATTATTGACTGTCTGGTATGGACTTAAGCGGTAGAAAATGGATGGAATGGACTTAGGCTGTCCTAATCGTTTTTCCGCGACACCTAGTGGCCACAATAGTTAAATAATGCGGACACGTTTGTTACTGGATACTTTTTAATATGCTTCTGCCTTGGAGACTTTGTATGTGTAAGTAATATGCAACTAACTACTTGATACTTGTTTAAAGGGATGTCCGATAATGGCTTTTTGCCGATATCCGATATTCCGATATTGTCCAACTCTTTAATTACCGATACCGATATCAACCGATACCGATATCAACCGATATATGCAGTCGTGAAATTAACAGATTATTATGCCTAATTTGGACAACCAGGTATGGTGAAGATAAGGTCCTTTTTAAAAAAATTAGTAAAATAAGAAATAAATTAAAAACATTTTCTTGAATAAAAAAGAAAGTACAACAATATAAAAACAGTTACATAGAAACTAGTAATGAATGAAAATGAGTCAAATGAAGTGTTAAAGGTTAGTACTATTAGTGGAGCAGCAGGCACAATCATGTGTGCTTACGGACTGTATCCCTTGCAGACTGTATTGATATATATTGATATATAATGTAGGAAGCAGAATATTAATAACAGAAAGAAACAACCCTTTTGTGTGAATGAGTGTAAATGGGGGAGGGAGGTTTTTTGGCTTGGTGCACTAATTGTAAGTGTATCTTGTGTTTTTATGTTGATTTAATTAAAATAAAAAATAAAAACGATACCAATAATAAAAAACCTGATACCGATAATTTCCGATATTACATTTTAAAGCATTTATCGGCATCGACATCTCTACTCACAAACAGGTTGCAGGACTGCTCATATCGGTGCTCTTACACTGGAGATTTGACATGCAATCCCACATCATTTGCTAATATCAAACCGATATCTGATATCAACATGGGATGGGAACATTTCTTTCCAAGTTAAACCAGAAGGAGAATGAATCCACCTTCGCTGCCTCACTCTTCCCTCCCAAGGCGGCCGGTCTGTCCACAAGCGCCCTCAGTAAGCTGACACTGCGCGTCTACACATTAGCTGCTTTCGCCTTTAATAGGATGAGGGCGACTTATCTTGTCATTTGATGAAAGCCAGCAGCAGCTCCACAACCACGCTGAGGTCCCTCAGACAGTTTGTGCACGGGATAGATGACCACCAGTGGGACCCCCCGAGATGCGTGGCGACTAAACAGCGAGGGGATAATGGCGGTTATCTGGGGCCGTACTTATCAAGCTTCTTAGAGTGCCATTTTACACTTAAGTCCTGAGAATTTGCAAAATTTAGTCCTACTCTCAAACTTAAGAATAAAAGCTTTTTATCAACGTTCTTAAGTCTAAGAATCACTCCTACTCTCCACGATATTTAAGAGACCTTCAGAGGTGTCTTAAGTGGTTAGGAGTTGCCAGCAGGGGATGGCACTGAGGCGAGAGAGACGTGCGCCAACGTTCAGGGAACGGAACAATGTTTTGGTTTGTTTTGATGACGAGCAACTGATCGAACGGAATCGTTTAGACAGAGCGGATATTATTTTTGTCACAGAGTTAATACTTTTCGATTCCTTGTTGATTTCTGCATGTGTCTGCAGTGGGCTAGTATATATAGAGCCACCCACACCAGTTTCAAATTAGTTGCCTAATTAATGAATTGGAAAGAAAATGTTATGACAGTAGCGTATGTGTGTGGCCGTGAGGTGAGTGACGTCAGTGAGTGTGTGGGCGAGAGAAGAGAGGGAGCGGTAGCGTGAGTGCCGGCGGGGACTAGTTTGTTTTGTATTATTTTGTAGTTTATTGTCAAAATATACACTCCCATTGTCCACTTAAATATTTCCAAGATATTTCTTTATTCTTAGACAACGGATTCCCTTCCGTGATTGGTCATTTCTATGGACACAGAAATGACGTCACCTAAAATTGCGTTTACGGCACATAGTAATGTCGTAATTCAGCTCTGAGTGTGACACTTAAGATTCAGTCCTACACTTCACTGAAAGTGTGAGTAAGACGCTTGATAACTAACTTTTAAGTGCAGCTTTCAGCCAAGAATTTATTTACTCTTAAGTCAACTCTTAGCAGACTTCTTAGGAGTAATTCTAAAAAGCTTGATAAGTACGGCCCCAGGTTGTCACTCAGAGACTTTAAGGCACAGGTGTCAAACTCAAGGCCCACTTCATTTTATTTGGCCTGGAAATAATGTGTCAATAAAGTACTGTAACTTTTCTTACTAAATGTATTCTTTCTCTCTATTTTGGGAGAACAAAAATATATGTACTCCATGTAATTGCAAATTATGTTAACTTAAATATTGTCTAATTATGCAAAAATATATGATCAAAGATTCAAACTAGAGATGTCCGATAACGGCTTTTTTGCCGATATCCGATATTGTCCAACTCTTAATTACCGATTCCGATATCAACCGATACCGATATACACAGTCGTGGAATTAACACATTATTATTAGAGATGTCCGATAATATCGGCCGGCCGATAAATGCTTTAAAATGTAATATCGGAAATTATCGGTATCGGTTTTTTAAATTATCGGTATCGTTTTTGTTTTGTTTTTTATTTTTATTAAATCAACATAAAAAGCACAAGATACACTTACAATTAGTGCACCAACCCAAAAAACCTCCCTCCCCCATTTACACTCATTCACACAAAAGGGTTGTTTCTTTCTGTTATTAATATTCTGCTTCCTACATTATATATCAATATATATCAATACAGTCTGCAAGGGATACAGTCCGTAAGCACACATGATTGTGCGTGCTGCTGCTCCACTAATAGTACTAACCTTTAACAGTTAATTTTACTAATTTTCATTAATTACTAGTTTCTATGTAACTGATTTTATATTGTTTTACTTTCTTTTTTTAAAATTTATTTATCTTATTTTATTTTATTAATTTAAAAAAAAAAAAGGACCTTACCTTCACCATACCTGGTTGTCCAAATTAGGCATAATAATGTGTTAATTCCACAACTGTATATATATCAGTATCGGTATCGGTTGATATCGGTATCGGTAATTAAAGAGTTGGACAATATCGGAATATCGGATATCGGCAAAAAGCCATTATCGGACATCCCTAATTATTATGCCTAATTTTGTTGTGAGTGGTAACTTTAAGACTTTAATGTGGGGCGTGCTTTATAAGTTTTGTACAAGTAATAAAGATCTTATTAGAAGATCTTAAAGGGGGACTTGTTGGAAGCAGATCAGAATCATATCCATATTTAAGTGTTACTTCTTTCTAAAAACTCCTATAGTCATATTTACATCAGCTAATGTCTTGTGTGGTACAAAGTGCTTGGATTCGAGTGTCCTTGGTTAGAGTCAGAGCGCTGTTTATTCTCTTTGTTGAGACTGCCATTACATTCCTAAGATAAGGAGCACAGCTAGACTGGGGAAACAGCAGGCGGGGGACAGAGGGAAGATCACGGGACTTCCGGGGGTTTGAGGGGAGACCGATCTGGACCGGGCCGGGGAACGCTGGTGTGCTGGATTGGTCTCAGTTTGTCCTCTAAGCTTGGAGAATAAACCACAAAATACCAACTGCTGCCTGTTGATTGAATATAAACATCAGCTTATGTGCCATAAAAAGAATCTGGGAGAGACTAGCAATTTGAATTCCCCATTGGAGGAATGCTGGTCGACGCAACACCCGCTGGATGCATTAAACAATGTAACTTTACCATGAATTGATTAACGTGGACCCCGACTTAAACAAGTTGAAAAACTTATTGGGGTGTTACCATTTAGTGGTCAATTGCACGGAATATGTACTGTACTGTGCAATCTACTAATACAAGTTTCAATCAATCGATCAAAAACTAGGTTTTCCAAAATAAATCAACTCAAGTTATGGAAAAAAAATGCCAACATGGCACTGCCATATTTATTATTGAAGTCACAAAGTGCATTATTTTTTTTTAACATGCCTCAAAACAGCAGCGTGGAATTTGGGAGCATGAAGAGGTTGAGGTGGGCGGGGTTGAGGTGGGGGTAGCGGGGGGGTGTATATTGTAGCGTCCCGGCAGAGTTAGTGCTGCAAGGGGTTCTGGGTATTTGTTCTGTTGTGTTACGGTGCGGATGTTCTCCCGAAATGTGTTGGTCATTCTTGTTTGGTGTGGGTTCACAGTGTGGCGCATATTTGTAACAGTGTTAAACTTGTTTATACGTCCACCCTCAGTGTGACCTGTATGGCTGTTGACCAAGTATGCCTTGCATTCACTCGTGTGCGTGAAAAGTCGTAGATATTATGTGACTGGGCCGTGCCTTTAAGGTTTATTGGCGCTCTGTACTTCTCCCTACGTCCGTGTACACAGCGGCATTTTAAAAAGTCATAAATATTACTTTTTGAAACTGATACCGATAATTTTGAAACAGATACCGATAGTTTCCGATATTACATTTTAAAGCATTTATCGGCAGTCCGATAGCGGACATCCCTAATTCAAACCCTTTTTTAAATGTAAATAAATACTAAAAAGAATGATTTCAAAGCAAGTTATCCATCAAATTGTGCAATGTCAAAGTAGCAATCGTTTTCATGGTAAAAATTTGAAATTTACTGTGTTTTTATAGCATTTTTCTCAAAATGAAAAAAAAAAAAAACAGTACTTTTTTTACTGTAATAAACTGTGGTGCCGTTTTGGCATTTACACCGGAAAATATACACTTGTTGACTTGCGGTAAAAAAATAAATAAAAATACTGTAAAATTGCAGGTTTTTTTATTTACAGTAAAAACAACTAATGCTACAGAAAAATTCTGGCAACTAAACTACCTTTTTTTAAACCATAAAAGCAGCAGTACAGTTTTCCATGTACAGTAATATACACTACATTTTGAGGTGAAATTATTGCAACTTACCATATTTTGTTTCACATTTTAGTTAAAAACAAATCTACTGATAAAATGCATAAAAAAATGGTGTATTAATAGTATTCACTGTTAGAAGCGGCCCTCAGTGTAAACCACTTTGACGCCTGCCTTAAGGGAAATTATAAACTCACTGACTGAAACCTGCCTGTTTTTATTACACCAAGACTCACAAATTAATTCTTACTTCTTTTTTTTTTTTTTACCTGCTAGCATGGAACTTCACATATATTACTATTATTGTTTATTTTTCAATTATTTATTGTTTTATTATTATATATTTTAAACATGTTTATTGTAAAAATCTAAATAAGGAGGTCCTGTCTTTGAGATTGGAAACGCTGTGGAAAAAAAAAACGACAGACATTTAGCAGGACTAAGCTAAAAATAGACATTTGTAGAAGGTTAGCACATGGACCAAAGAACACGTCACATTTTGGTGAGAATCTGGATAAAGGGGACTAACTAATACACATGTTTACGCCACATCAACACAAGCAAAACTATCAATTTCCTGCGCATTTACTTGTGATTATGAATCTGCTACTTTTTTTCCCCCCGCGCCGATTCACACCCAGTTGTTTTTTTTTTAGAATACTTCGTCATTTGCCGATCACTGCAGCAGCACCGAGAGCGGACT